>NW_006239129.1:370725-437868 GCF_000226075.1 Solanum tuberosum
CTCTCTCTCGCAAGCCGAAAACACATAAATAAAATTATATTTGCCACTACAAATTCATAAAATTCATCCACAACTACTAAACGAAATCACAATTAAACTATGATTAAACTATCACTAAGCAAGAGTCAACAATTATCTTAACCCATATTCGCTAACTCACACCCCAAGAATTGGGGTTTTTAGCCACACATGTATAAGAGATAGAAATTTATACCAAATTGAGCTCGCATTCGACTGGGTATGAAGATTTAACTTTTGATACAGGCCAAAATTTAAGAATCCAAGAGTCCCAAATCCAAATCTTGAAGATGGATCCCTTTGGATCTTCAAATCTTCAAAACCCTCACAAACTTAGAGCAAAAATATCAAAAATTACTATTCTATATGAAAATTAGAATAATTGTTCCACACCAAAAACTACACATCTAACTAGTATTTATAGCTTTCACAGATTTGTTTTGCAGTGGATCATTCGACGTCGTTAATCAGAATCGCCTATCAACTCGGCGAATCGCCCTTTGGTGTAGTTCATCGTCGTCTTGCACCAACCTTCAACTTTGCCGTGCTCTGGGTCATTGGGTGACATGGTGCTGCTTCGCGAAACTTCTCGGCGATGCATCGACTGCTCCCTTTGTCCACCGACTTGATCCTTTCCTTCAGGGCTCAGCACACTGGAACAAAAGGCGAAGTAAGACCCTTCGGCGACTTGCCAAGTGGACTCGGCGATCCTCAAGCCTTTATTTCTTCGTCTTTTTAGCCTTTTCGTTCCTTTTAGCGACGTAGTGTCCATGCTTTCCTTCACAATTCAATTACCTGAAACTTAAGGTTTTCATCAGATATTGAGATAAAATAAGCATTTGAGGACACAATTTCTATTAAAATATAGCCCTAAATGAGTCCAATTTGTGGACTCATTATCGGCCCTCATCAGATTTTAAGTGGGGTCATTTTGGTCTTTTACCCTATAGGTTAGACACCTAAACTACGTCTTGTAACCCCTAAACTACATAGTTTTGTCAGGTCAGAACCTACCCAAATCGATCATTCACCAAAATCAAGTGAATCTAATAGCAAAAGAAGAGAAAACACTATACCAAGCTCTCTCCAAGAACGCAATAGGTTTTCGTCAGTCCCAACCCCGAAATCGGAAGATTTCTCTATGAAATTCATCATTAGGTAAGTGGGATTTTACTGGTGGATTCCTTTCATCCACTAGGTCCCTAGATTTCAGTTAGAATCTTGATTCCCTGAATATTGCTTAGACCCAGGGTTTCTACAACTTCAAACAATGGTTGTGATTTAGCCGTTAGGGTATTACTAATCATATTATTGTGTTTTCTAACAATGTTGCTTAGTTCTTGCATGACTTTCAGAACCCTAGTTGTGTAGATTCATTTAGTTCATGAATTGCACTGGCTAGGACAGATAAAGAGATATACATGCCTCAGTTTTCAATCTTTCATTATCAGTATTTAATATTGCATTTTATTTCTGTTAGCATATCATAATATCGAGCTATTCAGTATAATTCAGTTATGTTGTATTGTACACATTTCCAGTTGGACTAGGGTCAGTAACCATCATAGTCCTAGAACTACGTGCCCCTGTAGGTTTATAAGTCCCCTCTGTGGGCATCATATTTAGTGAAAATGTCGGTCATGCCTCTATAGCCCTGGCAAGGTATATTAGGTCCTCTCTATGGGGTGTATACATCGGACTCCACATTTAGTTCATGTGTTTTTTATGTCGGTAGATAATATCTCCCAAAGTTAGATTTTAGTGTATTGACCAAGTTACTAGCTACATTTTCAGTATTCTATTTCAGTATGTTATGTACTTGGTCATTGCATTCGGTTTAGTTTATATTCAGTATATCTCAGTATCTTTATCATGTTCAGATTATATCATTGCTCAGTATGTTTTATTCAGTTACATGTTTGTTCAGCTTTATCCTATCCAGAATGCTCAGTACCTTCAAGTACTAATGCATACTCTGCGCTACATCTTTTCGTGATGTAGGTTCAGGTCCTTAGCATCTTGATCATGAGTAGATCAGTCCTCGATCCGTATTCAATAGTATCAGTGGTGAGTCCTCATTTTTCAAGGACGATAGACATGTTTTTTATATTTCAGTCTTTCATTTTGGTTTCAGTTGTACTAGAGTTAACTGGGGGCATGTCCCAGCACCTCTAGTCAGTTCGAGGCTTATTTCAGACAAAGACTTATTCAACTTCAGTATTTGAGTCATAGTTCAGTATCTTAAACTCTGACATAGTATTTATTTATTCAGATTAGTATTGGGTATTCCCCACTTTTAGTTAATTATGATTTTAAACTTCCGCATAGTCTATTTTATTCAATAATATTTTAGTATGATTATGATATGTCAGCTCAAGTTTAGCTTGGGGTCACTCATGATCCTAGGTCCCGTGTTTACGTCAAGGGGGTAGTCTTGGGGCGTGACACTATTTTTTTGACATAGATTTGTCTCTAGCTCAGCTATATATCAGGGTAGGGGTGTTCATGGGTTGGTTTGGATCGGTTATTGGTCAAAACCAAAACCAAACCAACTTAATCGGTTTTAAAATTATCAAAACCAAACCAAACCAAATATAATATACATTTATCGGTTTGGTGATTATCGGTTTCGGTTTGGTTTGGTTCGGTTATTAACCATACAGAAAAATAAAAGAAACAATTCATTTAAAATGTGAAAAAAGTGACAACAATCCATTCAAAACGAAAAATAGTTAGAATGACTTAAATTACTAAACTTTCAATCACTAAATTTACTATCAATAAAGCTTTAAAATTCACTATATTTTCCTAGAAGGAAGAGACAATAAAATTTTCAGTCCCACAAAGAATTGATATAAACACTCATATACATGAAATCAATAAGATAAAAGTTTCATCTTGGGCATTTTTGCTTTCAATAAGTAAATTATAAAGAAATTCTAATGGAAATTTTAATGAAAATATGTAAAAGATCTTTAAAATTGTTTATAAAAATAATATATTAAGTATTTATATTAATAAAATATATGTATATAATTCATCGGTTCGGTTCGGTTATTTCTTCGGGTTTTTTCGAATAAAACCATAACCAAACCAAATACTATCGGTTTTCAAAAACCTAAAACCAAACCAAACCAAACCCAAATAAAATCGGTTTTATTTTATCGGTTTGATTTGGTTTTTCGGTTTGGATCGGTTTTTATCCAAACCGTGAACACCCCCTATATCAGGGTTAATAACCTTTGACTATCTTAGTGAATCACCCTTCGTATTGTATATCATGAAAATTGACGCAACCACAACCTAAATTTCACCTTAAGTTTCAGTATGTAAATATTTTTGCCCAAGATTCCCATAGTCGACTTGATCCCTTGATCCTCAAGATACTTGATGGAAAATATATTTGCCCAAGTTTAGCGGGGTTCGTCAATGAATTGGTTAAAATAAGTACCTTTTTTTAAAAAAAATATTTGGCCTAAAATAAAAAGGGAAAAGACTAAAATATGTCTTCAAACGTTGAGAAAATGCTCATCTCTGTCATCCGTTAAAAGTTTGGCTCATATACGTCATTTTCGTTTAATAATTAGCTCAAATGAACGACATAGATGAGCCTTTTCTCAAAATTCAATGGCATATTTAAGTTTTTTTTCCTATTTAATATATCATAAAATCATCTTTCTTCTTAATTCTAATACTTTTACAAAGAAAATAATTTTCTAATATAAATTAATTAATAAAATTTAATTATTTGAGTGTTTATATGAAAATCTAAGACATTGATAAAAGACAAAAAAATATACTTTGAATTTAGCCGGTCAATAAACTTCAGTCAAATTCAATTAACCTTTTGTAATTTTTCTATTTTAGAAATTGCAAAACTCATTTCTGGAAAAATGCATATGACACGTTTTAACTTAAGCTAAAGATAACTTTCAATTAAATGTTTTTACATCTACCAAAGAATTGAGAAAAATCTCAGATTTTGTTTCAATAATAAAAAATTTGCCTTTACTTGTAACTGTTGTTTTCTATTACACTTTTAAAAAGGAAAAAAATAATAAATATCATCTTTATCCTATTTGAAGACCATATATACATACCTCATTGTCTAAATTCCTTTCTTGAAATCTTTTTGCAATATTCATTTCAACATTCTCAAAAAAGAACTTCTCTTTAATTTCCTGAAAATTTTGCAATGGCTAATTTCACAAAGGTAGAAAGTGACATTATTGTGGTTGGAGCTGGACCATCTGGTATAGTTGTTTCAGCCTGTTTAAACAAATTGGGCATAAACAATGTTGACTTAGAAAAACCAAGATTGTAGTGCTTATTTGTGGAAGAAAAAGACTTATGATAGACTTCATTTTGATCTATCAAAGGACTTTTGTTCATTGCCATTTATGCCACATGAATTTCATCACCTAAGTATATGACGAAGAAAGAATTTATTCAATACCTAGATGAGTACGTTGAGAATTTCAACATCAAGCCAAAATTCAAAACTTTTGTTGAATCAGCTTGAAACGTCCAAACTTACACCTCAATTAAGAGATATAAATGGTCGAAGTCAATTTATAGAACTTGCTATGAGTTGAGGTCGATCCCATAGAGAATTTCTTTACAGAAATAATTTCACTGTCGCGTCTACTCAAATGTCGTTATTATTTCCTAAAGAAACAATTACTGAAAGTAAAATGGGTTTAGTTGAGATGTTCTAGTAACTAAAATTTGTAATCAAAATCCAGATTAACAATTAACAGAGTTTCAGTTCTCAAGTTATTTTGATGATTAAAAGAAACTAGGATTGTGTTCCCCATAACGTTCCACCTAATGTTATTCCGTAGTTGAGTTTCAGGCAATTTATCTTCACAAATTACATACGAGTTAAATATATTTGATACTTCTCAGTCTAATCAGATAATGTTCACTCAAGTCCTCTCAGTTCCAGAGTGTTACTAATTTTACCCTCATTAACAATGGTGTTAAAGTTCTTTTCTCTTGAACTCAAACTTTGACTCCATTTCTTCCTGTTAATTTAGCTTTATCCTAAAAATTATTTTTTCTCAAACAAATAATAGATACAGGATCACTCCAATGCGTGCACTCGTCATAATACATGAATAATGAAAGCTAGATTATTAAATAGAAACATAAATCACCTATCACTTGTTTTACAGAATTACACTTTGATTTTACGTCATGGATGCCACAAGCCCAGTTGTGGTATTTAGACACTCATGATTTCATGTAAACATTCATCAATATGAAATGAAAACACGTTTAGAAAGTACCTACGAGAATAAGAAAATCAACAAACCACTTCGATAACTGAAGAACCAGAAATTCAAGCTTCGAACTTAATTCAATGTTAAAATCGAAAGTCAAAATCTAAGAAATAATGGAAACTTGTTCGTCGTTCAAGGTAAGTTGAGATAAAATATAAAAAATGACCTAATTGATTCAAATAATGTGTTTTAAAGAGTGTCCTACTTGAAGTAGGACTCAACTGTCGGGCCTATCACGACTGCTCCCACGGACCATAAAGCCCTTTGTAGTCTTCACTTGGATTCACCCAGAATGAGTTATTCAAAGCTTGCACACTGTAACTTGATAACGAACGTGACCACGGTTCGTGGCACTGACCACAGTCCATAAAGGTGCACGTGGTCTTCACTTGGGCCAATTCACTCTTCAGATTCTCAAGGTCTCTTCATTGGTTCAACTTCACGAGCTGCATCACGACCCGTCATAGGTATTATGGTCTGTCAGGTCTCCCGTGGTCCTTACATAGCATTGCCACAACTAGACTTCTGAAATCCTGCTCATTGGAAATTACATCACGGACAACACCACAGACCGTTGAAGAGACCACGGTCCGTCTGGGTGTCCGTGGTCTTCATTTAGAACTCCTCACGTTTGTTTCTTCAATGTTGGCCTACTGGAATTGGTACCACGGATGCTATCACGATCCAGTTTAAGCTTCACGGCCCGTAAAGGCATCCGTGATCTTCACTTCATTTATCAGCATTTCAGATTTCAGCTTGCACTTTCATCTTTTCTATCTTTTTTCCCTTCCACTTGTTTCACCTGTAGAAACACTACCAAATGCATTATATCCACATAAATACACTCGATTCTAGTATCAATTATTAGTTTTCAAGCATCAAATGTGCCACAATTTCGCGGCACATCGACACCCTCAACTTAGAACCATTACTTGTCCTCAAGTGATGTGAAAATAATCCATTTAGCCCTCAAATCATTCAAACACTTTTGAACTTACGCAGCAGCCATCTCAAGTCCAAAACCATATATGACATCTCATTACTCATAGTCGATCATGCTTATGCCTGTGAACTATCAGCTAACACAATCTACTCTTAAATGCAGTCATTGTGTCCTCACACCAAAGAAGTCCCTCACTCATGATAATTGGGACTAAGTTCTATGCTCGCAGTCTCAAAGAACTTCTAACACTAACAACAAACTACCATAGGCTTGCCCTTTCTTTCTACGCTCTATCTTTCAACCACCTAGAATAGGATCACTGTAGGACTTTATCGGCTTGAAACATAGGCTCAGGCTAGGGAATGGATATTTGGGTTTGTGAGTGACTAGTACCTTTGTTTTCCAACGTTTCATTTGCACACGCCTCTTTTCTGAGCGATTCCCTCATTTTCTTCATTTCAACACATCCCACTAGCCATTAGTTTCTTTTTCTTTTTCTTTTCTTCTTTTTCTTTTCCTTTATTCACACTTCCTTTTTTTTATATGCACCCAGCTCACTGGTTGAACCTTGTTTTTCACTTCTTCTTTTTCCTTGGATTGCATTCACCCTCAACGTAGGCTTTTGGCCTGAGTTGTGACATTGTATCTTCAGAGACCAAAGGCTATGATATTTGCTGGGTAATAACAAAGACTGATTCTTCAGGCTCAAATCAGGTTCAAATGATAACCTTTTTATTTGGTTGTTCTATTTTTGGCTTTTTAATGGCTTAACAAAAATGGCCTACTGATCTTCTCCTATCCGGTTATTCTCAGATCTAAGCAAGACTACTCAGGAAAGTTCTAGTTTCTGCTCCAAGTGTTAGACTTCGAGCAAAACTCATACACACACCTGACACAGGACTACATTCTCCAGTTTCTTGGTTTACCAATTTATTGATCAGACTAGAAGTGTTCAACATGTAAGTATCTAAGATGTTATCTAAAGATCCTATCAGTCAAATATCAGATAAAGGTAATCACTACACACAAACTAGTTGTTGCATAGCTCAACACACAAACACAAACACAAGACCATACCAGTTTTCACAGTAAACACAAAGCCAACCTCCATTCATCCTAACAGCTAGAATGGCAGGTTACTCACCACCCCCTGCCCAAAAAAAAGACTTTACCCTCAAAGTCAATAAAGAAAATATAATAAGGCTATGAGGAAGGCTCATACCTGCGGTGCTTTAGGCGTCGCTAGTCGGATCCGCGTCGGCACCCTCATCAACGGGTGCACTCTCAGAAACCAGTGCAGGGTCAGGCTGGCTAATGTCCACTGGGATAAGGACTCTTCTACCAGAAGCTCTAGCTAACATTGCATCTCGCTGTTGTTGCTCAAGTGCTTCTTTTTTCTGGCTTCTTTCCTTAATGCCTTGCGGGCTTTCTTATGTTGCCTTCTTTCGTCTGATTCTCTAACTTTTTTCTTTCTCTTGCCGGACTTGCTTTTAGAGAGTTCCCCCTAGATATCGTCAAGAGACTGAGTATTAGGATGCTCATCGAATATCTTCATTAATGAGTCAGGCATGACTGGAGTTGGCACATGTACCAGCTTCTCATCCATGTTAGGAACTTGGGCTAGCATTTCGGCCAACTGCTACTAGAACTCTTCATTATTGCCCAATCTGGCATCCTACAATTGTGTTTGTACATGGGCCTCCAAGCTATCCATCATGTTCTTCAAAACAATAAGCTCCTTCTGCATTTCATCTTTTATCTCTTTCTTCCCGTCTAATACATCTCTCTCTATTAGGTGAGGCATCCCGTGGACAATCTGGTCTACCAAAATTTTGGTCTGTCGCTGATCTGCAACCAACCTTTCAAGGAAAGTAGTGGGAAGGGTGATATATCAACCTGTAGCCTAGGAGTCTGATGCTACTGGCGGTTATGGTGCCCCCAAAGCTGGCTGTGATGGCTCACCCTGCTTAGTTTAACCTTCAACCTGTGGGTTGGCTAATGGTGTGTGAGGTACGATCGCTAATGATCCCATCGCGTCTGATTTTCTCCCAGAAAGAAGATTGTTGACATTATGAAATTTTTAAGCTATAGTTATCTTGTATGCCTCAACTGGTTTATCCACCAACTTATTTGGAGGAATGCTCGCCTATAAACAAAGTTTCCCTATCAAATAGGGAAACGACAAACCTGCTCGCTTATATAGTGCTCTATTTCTCATCTCCATGGCAATGTTCCGACCCGCATTCACAATGTACCTGACCATGAGGCATGCAACCAATAATGTTAATGATGGAGACAGTGTATTATCATTTGTTATGGGTCGCAGCCGTGCTCGAACTATTGACCACCAGACCTTGGCTAGAAAAGTGAGGGATGCATTTTGTAATATGCATATGTGGATCAGACACCCATGCTACTGCTTCTCTTTCTGTGGCAATGTGCCCGACAATGCAACACATGACATGCTCCCGTAAAGTAGGATCCTCCATCTTTGATTCACTCGTGACAACGTGGTGTTTACCCTCAAATAGTCCCACAGAAGCTGGTGATGTATACTCAGGGCCATGTAGTATCCTATTAATTGTTTCCTCAGAGATGTTCACAGTCTTACCTCGAATAGTGATTGTGTCTAAATGGGCCAATGCGGTTGCAAACTTCTTATGTGCTCTCTTTGTTGTTTCAGTCTCCGCAATAATGTTCATTAGAGTGGCTGCGTAGATCGCAAAGAACTCTCGAGGTAAATGGCCGGTGTATTCCCCAGGAGCATTGGTCATCCATTCAAACTGGTGAATCTGGAACAACCTGTAAATCTCTGGATATGCCTATACATCTTCCATCACTACCCTAGTCTTGGGCATTAGTGGTCTCTTTCTAAATCCCACCGACTTGTTCAGGATTCCATGTTCGATGAAATCTTCTGACATGTTCACCCTTCACATGGATCTGAAACACTGAATAAGTTGTTATCGCACTACTGGGTCAAATTCACGGAGGCTAACATATTGGACCATGGTATCGTCTTGAGTCACCTCATCATCCCCCTCTGTTCCACTTGTCTCTGTCTAAGCACTAGTGTTAGCCTCTGGTACTACTGCAGGTGGAGAACTATTAGCATCCTCCTGAGAGCCACCGTCGGACTCTGCACTGCCTCCCGAATTATCAATAGACCGGCTACCTGAACCAGCATTGGATTCACTTCCCGAATTTTCACTGCTATCGGAACCACTGCCTCCCTGATCAGACTGGGGAGGAGTGTCCTGTAGATTGGCCCTAACTGTTTTGGATCTAGTAGCTCGAGGTGGGTGATCTTTAGATGTAACATTCGTTTGTACCCCCGAGCTACTAGATTCACGGGTATTATCACCTTCAGATTGCGAAGTAGTCAGTGCGGAAGGTGGAGCTGCGTTCTTTCTTCTTGGAGGCATAGTATCTGAGAAAAAGAACTTTCATTCGTACGCAAATCAATAAAATGACACATTATCGGGTACTCAATCTTCCCCTATGTAATTACATTATGACACCTTGCCTGAAGAATGTCGTCACTCAATCTATCATTGGGAAGGGCCACAGAATTAAAAGACAAAAATAGAAATAAAAGTACAAAAAGTAAACTGTACAAAACAAGTAAATTAAATGGGAGCTTATACGGGCCGTCGTAGGTACCACGGTCCGTAACACCTCTCGTGGATTTATTACAGAATCAGTGTGCAACAGTGGGTTGACCAAGTATTGTTCACGGCCGGTTGCACGGCCTGTGGAGTGAACCATAGTCCGTGTTAATGTTCGTGAAACTATCTATTGTATGGATGGAATTCAAGTGTGGTCCACGAGTGGTTTCATGGCTCGTGGTGGCTTCCACGGTCCGTGAAGCCTCTCGTGATCTTACAGTTGACCATTTATCCAATTATTTTCTCCCCCAACTTCACCATTTTACAGGTTATCTCCATTTTTTACACATGATCACTACATAACTTCCTAGCACCACTGAATTTCAACAAGCAAGATGCTAAAAAGGAACAATATTTATACAATACACATATACCCTAATCATACCCACACAAAAATCATCAACGTCACACAATTCAAACTAAGCCACAGAATATCACAACCCATTTTGACAAAACTCAGATAAACCCACAACAATTCATCAGACTCTCCTAAGTAGATATCATTAAAGATTAATTCTCACACAATCATGCTTAATTTCAATCAAATATAAGTAGTTGTAACTTGTTTATAGATAAAATTAAACATATAACAAGTGAATGAGGAAACGTACTTCCAATGAGAGCACAATTTTGTTCGACTACATAGAAAATTGATAAACCACACTTTGATGCTTTGACACTAGAACTAGGGTTTCGATTGTTCGAATATTTTGGAACTTATGGATGATGGAAACCTAGTTATGCTTTTGATAACTGTTATGAAAGAGAGAAGGGAATGAAAACATGACCCTTGGCGCTTTAGGGACTTAATATACATTTTAATTTCATTTCTACCTTTCGCGCGGGTCGGGTCGGGTCGGGTTGCAGACATTTTGGAGCATGGCCGACGGATCGTGAAGTTGCCCGTGAAGGGAACTACGGTCCGTATAGTGGTTCGTTAACATGACTTGAAACTAAAGTTCCTACCTGAGGTTCACGAGAGGCTAGACGGTCCGTACACACGATGACGGACCGTGAACCCTTCCGTGAACCATTTTGTGGCACCTTCCAGTAACTTCCTTCGGCTGTTGCTAAAAATGACAGGTCGTGAAGTTACCCGTGAAAGGCACCATGGCCTGTGAAGCTACTCGTGAAGAGTTGTCTACACCCAGTTCCTGCAATTCTCAACCCCATTCTCTCATGCACACATCAACACACAGTGACTCTATAAAAATAAAGAAAAATAAGGAAAAGGAAAGTACCTAATACAATTACATCTTGGTTTGCCTCCCAAGCAACGCACAATTTAACGTCGCAGCATGACACAGGTTACTTGATTACTCAGACTTCATCAGGTTTACATTCCTCCACAATCTTCACACCTTCTGGAACACCCAAGTATGCCTTGATTCGCTGACCATTGGACTTGAATCTCTCACCCTTGTCATTCTCAAGCTCAATAGCACCCGACTGGAATACCTGAGTTACCTTAAAAGGCCCTGACCATTTGGATCTCAGTTTCCCAAGAAATAAACGAAGTCTCGAATTGAAAAGTAATATCAAGTCACTAGGAGCGAAGGTTCTCTTCTGAATATGCTTATCATGATACAACTTCATCCTCTCCTTGTAGAGTGTAGACCTCTCATAAGCTCTCAAATGAAACTCATCCATCTCATTAATCTGATCGAGTCTCAGGTTTGTTGTTTCTCTCTAACTAAGATTCAACTTCTTCAAAGCCTAGAGTTCTTTATGCTCAAGCTCAACTGGCAAATGCCATTCCTTTCCAAACACCAATTCATATAGAGACATACCAATAGGCATCTTGAAAGATGTCTGATATGCCCATAAAGCATCATCTAACTTTCTTGCCCAATCTATCCTGTTGGAATTCAATGTTTTTGCCAAGATTGCCTTTGTTTCCCTATTGGACACCTCTACTTGGCCACTGGTCTGTGGGTGATAAGGTATTGCAACTTTATGTTATTTAACCCCATATTTGTCCAGAAGAGCACTGAATACCTTGTTGCAGAAATGGGACCCGCCATCACTGATGATTGCTCTGGGTGTGCCGAACCTTGAGAAGATATTCTTCTTCAGAAAACCAGTAACACTCTTGCCATCATTCTCAGGCAAGGCGACTGCCTCGACCCATTTGGACACATAGTCTACTGCCACCAATATGTACATCTGCCTATAGGAGCTCACAAATGGGCCTATGAAATCAATTCCCCACATATCAAATAGCTCCACCTACAGAATAGGTGTCATGGGTAACTCATGGTGCCGACAGATTACTCATTGCCACTGGCACACATCACAACTCCTTACTATGTCTATCGCATCCTGATGAATTATGGGCCAGTTGTACCCATACTGAAGTATCTTGTGGGTTGTCCGAGCACCTTCATAATGGCCACCTACTGGAGAGGAGTGACATGCCTCTAGGATGTGCAACATCTCAACTTCAGGGATGCATCGCCTAATGATATTATCATCACATACCCTGTACAATTAAGGTTCATCCCAGAAATACTTACCCACATCATGCAGGAACCTCTTCCTTTGCTGAAATGTCAGACCCTCAGGCATCGAATCACTAACAAGAAAGTTAGCAAAATCAAGAAACCAAGGAATAAGATCAAGAGTTGCAACCAGTACCTGCTTATCTGGGAATGCATCATTGATTTGTAGTTCACATTTCTCTTTCTTTTTAGGCTGCAACCTAGATAGGTGATCAGCCACCTAGTTCTCACAACCTCTCATATCCTTGACTTCAAAATCAAATTCCTGAAGAAGCAATACCCATGTGATTAACCTTGGCTTGGCATCTTTCTTTTCCATGAGGTACCTCAGAGCTGCATGATCCGTATGGACTATCACTCTAGTACCCAACAAGTATGCTCTGAATTTCTCAAACGCATACACCACAACCAATAGTTCTTATTCAGTAACTTTGTAATTTCGCCGTGCTCTATTTAGTGACTTACTAGCATAATAAATTAGATGGAACATCTTGTTGCGCTCCTACCCCAACACATCTCCTAAAGCAGTACCACTACCATCACACATTACCTCAAATGGGTCAGCCCAATCTGGGTCAATGATCACCGGTGCAGAAATCAGCTTCTCCTTTAGGTATTCAGAGGCTCTGAGACATGCCTCATCAAAAACAAACTTCACCTCCTTCTCCAAAATCTTGCACATGGGGTGTGCAATCTTAGATAAGTCCTTGATGAAATGCCTATAAAATCCACCAGGTCCTAAGAAACTTCGAATGCCCTTCACACAGATTGGCAGAGGTAACTATTCAAGCACTTCCTTTTTTTCCTAGTCGACCTCTATCCCCTTTTGTGACACCTTGTGCCCAAGGACTATGCCTTCTTTGACCATGAAATGTCACTTCTCCTAATTCAGCAATAGATTGGCCTCCTCACATCTCTGTAGGGCCCTACTAAGATTAAGCAAACAATCATTAAAGGTATCACCTAACACTGAAAAGTAATCCATGAAGACCTCCAGAGTGTTCTCTACCATGTCTGGGAAGATATACAACATACACCTCTGGAATGTTGCTGGTGCATTACATAGTCCAAATGGCATACATTTAAACACAAAGGTGCCATAAGGACATGTAAATGTGGTATTTTCCTGATCTTCAGGAGCAATTGATATCTGGTTGTATCTAGAGTATCCATCTAAGAAGTAGTACCACCCTTTGCCAGCCAACCTGTCAAGCGTCTGGTCCATTAAAGGCATCGGGAAGTGATCCTTCAAGGTCCACTTGTTCAGCTTCCTGTAGTCCGTGCACACTCGCCATCCGGTGACTAGTCTTTGTGGGACCAACTCATTCTTTGCATTCGCAACCACAGTCATACCACCCTTTTTGGCACACATTGCACTAGGCTGACCCAGTGACTATCAGAAAAAGGGTACACCACCACAGCATCTAACCACTATATGATCTCCTTTTTTACCACCTTTTTCATAGGTGGGTTTAGCCTCTGCTAATGTTCAATACTTGGGCTGCAGTGTTCCTCAAGTTGAATCTTATGGGTGGATATACCTTGAGGTATCCCGATGATGTCAGCAATGGTCCACCCAATGTCCCTTTTGTACCTTATCAACACTTTGATCATAGCTTGAACCTTCAGCGAAAATCACAGGTAAAGTGTTGTTAGCTCCCAAAAATACATACCTCAAGTGACTGGGTAACTATTTCAGTTCCAGCACATGCGGCTCCTCAATGGATGGTTTTGCAGGAGGACTTGGCCTGTTTTTCAAATCCAGGTCCAATTTCTTTGGAGCATAAGAGTGTGCTCCCATATCCTGCAAAGCATTTATGGTCTCTACTTAATCAGACCGAAAATCAGCTTCAAAATTAATCAGCACTACAACTAAGATTTCAATAGTCAGCCTCTCTTTAATGGTTGCTCCAATTTCTTCTTCATCAAAAACCTCTATCGCAGACACCACATTCATGTCATGTGGCTGCTTCATGGACCTGCAAATATTAAACTTTACCTCTTCTTTGGTGAGTCAGAATTTCAGTTCTCCTCACTCAACATTTACCAATCCTCGTCTCGTGGCCAGAAATGATCTTTCCAAAATAATGGGAACCTAAAAATCTACTTCACAATCAAAGATCATGAAGTCTGCCGGAAAGATGAAGTATCCACCATTACAAGCATATCACATAAGATGCCGACAGGTCACTTCACTGACTTATCTGCCATCATCAACCTCATGGCCTTGGGTTTTGGAACTCCTAACCCCAGTTGATTGTAGATGGCCAGCGACATCAAGTTTATACTGGCCCCTAGATCATAGAAGGCCTTTGCAAATTTGATTGATCCGATAGTGCATGGTATGGTTAATGCACCCGGGTCTTACTTGTTCTTTTTACCAGAGGCCTTGTATAATAAAGAAGTGAATTTCCTAGAAAACCAAGGTGGTGGTTATCGTTCAAACTACCCGAGGTAGGGTGGTAACCAAAGTTGGAGTAGGGATGAATGTTGGAAAGATCAAGATCATGAATGGAGGGACCGTAATCCAAATTGAAAGAATGGGGAGAAGGATAGGTATGTGCCTCCCCGCGAGCGCCAAAAGCCAAAGGATTCAGAATGTGGTTGGTCTGAGGATATGCTTTCTCGTATCCTCAACAAAGTTGAGGGGTTGGATATGATTTTAAAGGAAATGAAAGAAGAAGTGTCGACCCTTTGTCAGACCATCACCTCTCATTCTGTATCAATCATGCAGTTTGAGACCCAAATAGGTCATATCTCGACTCATCTAAACCCGAGACAGCAAGGAGGGTTGCCTAGTGACATTATGGTCAACCCCAAGAATGAGGTTTGAACGTGGACTTGCGTCGTGCCACGACGTTAATTAAGGCACTGCTTGGGAGGCAACCCAAGTTTTATTTTCTTTCTTTTTAAGTTTGCAATAATGGTGTGTTGAATGTGTAGGATAAAGTGTGGAAAGTGAGTGGAAAGTTAGTGAAAAGTATAAATTGGCGAGCCAAAGGTCCATTCGGCGCATTGCCGAAGAGGTCAGCGACCCCGACCCACACCGCCATTGGACTCAAGAAAAATTTACATTTGAGTCTGTAAAACTCAGCGAGCCCAGGAAATTATTGGCAACTCGCCGACATGCGATCTATACCGCCGTTTGAACCCCCAAATCAATTGAGAAATTTCTAAAACTCGGTGAGGTAAGTGACCACTCAGCGTGTTGCCAAGTGGTTTGGCGAGCACGACTAATGTCATCGAATGGGCGAGAACTGGACGGATTTGAAAAGGCCAAAGGTTTAAACTTTCAAACCCTTCACTTTCCCTCACTTTCGAACTTCACAAACTCACACCCACTTTAGTTCTATAATTTTGCATTTCTAGTAGTATTTTAGTCGTTGATTTGTGCTCGGATTGGGATCACTTTGCCGCCTAGAATTTTAGTCTTGATTATTCGACAATAAAGGTTGGTTTTCCAAACCCCGAGTTCATTTTTAACAATTTTGTACTCTTATGAAAATGATCTTATCTTGTTGTCATGTGCTGGGCCTCTCTAATAGGATTAGTATGTTTGGTTGCCTGTTTTAATTTGATAATTTTGCATGTATTGCCTTTAATATTAGATTCTCGTAATGTTATGCCTTAAAATGAATTTAATTTTGTGGGGTTGTGCTTTCATGTTGTTTAAGTTAGTTGGGTGAAGTCTGAGTAGCCTGTATTTGTGCTGAAAGACGTAATTTGCCCAATGATAGAGCGGGTGATGTCACTCTTAAGGGCAAAAGTGATCAATCAGCCAAATTTGACAAAACTGGGAGAAGTTTGAGTATCCCGGGGTAATGGGTTTTATGGGTCTAGTTTTAATTTGAGTTATGCATGCTTTGATTTTGTTTTCGGGAGTTGCAGGGTTGAATTCCAGATGTTGGATTGAAAGTAGGCATGTTGGGTCGTTTGGCGAGCTGAGTCAAGCTCACCGAACCACTTGGCGGTTCGCTGAAGTTCCCCATCTTGCCTTTAATTTCATGCTTAATGTGTTGTTGGGCTCTGTAACTTTCAGCGAGAAGCCTGAGGTCACCAAAGGCACTCGGTTGCTCGCCGAAAGACTTCTTGATCACCTATTTTCTTCACCTTGAGCCCTTTATGCACTGTAACTTTCGGCGCGCTAGCCCTTGCTCGCCGAAAGCTATCGGCGATTAGCCAAAAGGCCTTTCCCATCGCTGACTTGCTAAACTTTAGAGACAATCCTTTCGGCGAGCCCGATCTGGCTCGCCAAAGTGATTCGGCGAGTCTGTCTGCAACTGTTTTTCATTTAATTTGATTGAGTTGTTTCTAAATTTTTCCCGATGTTTTGCAGATATGGTACAAACAAATATAGACATGCCACTATGAAAAAGAGTATGGGGTATCACTGTAAATGAAGGGGGATCAAATCCTCCAAAGAAAGGCAGACAAGAGCCTCCTCCAGGTGACAAAGACAAGGGCAAGAAACCCATATCCGACAGGGTGACTACTGGTTCCCAGGCTGCTTTATCTTAGCCTGAGGATGACCACATTTGCAGTCCCAGCGGAATGAAATTCGGGCTAGATCTCAACCTGACTCAGCCAGAGTCCCTCCTACTTCTACACTAGTTGACTCAGTGCCAGCTCCGGCACCTCCTGCGGCTCCTGTGCCACCAGTCGTCCCTCCTCCTAGGCTCCTGAACCGGTTGAAATGCGATGGTTTGCGAACCATCCTCAAGGAGAAGTTCCTCTCGACAGAAGGCCTAAAGGGCAAGTACTCAGATGTGAGGGACACCCTCCACTACCATAGGTTTGATCAGTTTACCAGGCCCCGAGGCCCTTACATTCCTTCATGGGTCCGGGAGTTCTATACAGCCTATGGTGCCTTGGTCCCGAAGAGCAATAAAAAGGTGAGTAAATTCGGACCGGTGAAATCTGTCATGGTATGGGGAAAGGAAGTTGGTTGTAATAGTGAGTACATAAACATTGTACTGGGTAAAGATCTACATTCTAAACACCCTTATGTTGGATTGCTTGTTGCTCAGTCCTTAGATGATTTGAAGGGCTGGCTGGCACCTTTGATTTTTGATACCACCCCGAGGTGGATCGAGGTGGGAGCCCCTATTGAGAATAAGGACTTCAGTGTTGCTACCCGGTTCTGGTTTGGCTTTATCAGCAACACCATTATGCCATCCCAGAACGGGTCTGTCCTTCTCCATCCTAAGGCGGCATGCCTGGGGTCTATCATATCCAAGAGGCATATTAACCTAGGCCTTATCATTGAGCAGGAGATGGCCATGAGGGCCAAGCAGAGGCAGATATCCTTGACATTCCCGGTCCTGATCACTAATTTATGCCGACGTGCTGGAGGACCCCGGGATGACATGAGAGACATTGAGGTGACACCTTCCTCCTCCACTGACATTCGGCATATTGAGGCCGAGTACACTCTTGAAGAGGCTGATAGGAGGACAACAACTTCGACATATACTTCTCTGGAGGTTGATGTTGATTCCATACCTGCAGAGGCCTCTGTGCCTAATCCGGCCTCGGGGCCTTCAGTTACTTCTGCCCCTCCTTCCTCTTTTTCTCAGGCTCTAGGTACCTGTACTTCCCCCCAGCAGACCAAGATTACTCAGGAAATGATCCTGAAGACGGGGCTTCTAGCCCATTCAGCTGATGTGAGGGAGACCCGATTAGAGAGATTTGTCCCTTTGATGATTAAGGCTGCTATCTTAGCTGCACTGACTCCCTTCGGGGATTCAGTTGATGATCAGGTTACTAGAGTCACAGCTTGTGAGAGCAGGTAGGGGGAGACCTCCGAGTTTACGACTTTGAGAGCCGAGGTAGCTGACTTAAGGAAGGACGTATACTATTTATATTCTACTAAGTTCACTTCATTACTGGACGTTGCAGATGATTTAGATGCTCCTAAGACTTCAGAGATTCCTCCGGCTACCACCAGAGATGTACAGAGGGATGAGGAAGCAATTGATGAGTCGGATGCTAAGACCAATGAGGAGCAGATAGAGATACGGGAAGAGAGCATACGGGAAGAGAGCATATATGGAGACTTGTCGGACCTTGAGGAGACGATTATGCAGTCAGTGATCCAGACATTGCTGACCGAGACGTCCATGGCAGGTTCTAGTGGGTCTAGTACTGTTGTTCTTTCTGAGGTGACTCCGGGTACTAAGGTCCAAGATCAGACTGATGCACCGGGTACTAAAACCCAGACAGATGGATCGACTGTGTAGAAAGGATCCCCTCTTTACCTCCCTCTTTGTCTTACTTTATTTTAACTTTTGGATATTTCTCTTTGCATTTGAGGACAAATGACTTTATTTGTGGTGGGATGAGGCCCACCTTTTGTGATCTTTTATGAATATTGATGTTTTGTTTATATATTTGAGTTTTGAGTTGAAATTCTGTTTTTACACTGCTATTGTGGATGGTTGAGCTTGTGGCTCCTTGTTTTTAATTATTAATGATTTTTTACCCTTCCGAAAATTTTTGCCACCTCTTGATTGTGCTGAATGTGGTTGTTCTTTTGCCAATTTAAGTATTGGTTTTGATCAATACCGATGACTTGAATAGTGCTCATAATTGAACAAAAATTAATGTGCGGCTATGTGAGGCCAAATGAAGTTGCATTTGAAGATTTCCATTTCTAAGATATTGGAAGTGGGTGTTGAAGATTCTTCATCTTAGACCTCTGAAAGACTATATCAATCCTACCAAGTTGATGGAAACACAACTTGGTAACGGTTTTTACCTTTTTACTATTTCTAACTAAAACCCCAATTCTTGGGGTGTGATATGTAAGTATGGGTTGATTTAACTGTTGGGTATTGTTAATTGATATTTTATTGCTATTTAAAAGTGATTTCGTTCAATAATTGTGGTTGAAATATAATGGTTTGTAGTTGCAAATACAATCTTGACTTTGTGTTTTTGCCTTGCTCGAAAGAGAGGTTTTAAAACCAAAATTACTGAATCAATGGTCTGTGGGTATTTGGTTGTCATGGGTTCAGCTCGAGAGAGTGAATCCTAAACCCTTTTCCACATATTCAGGTAGAGAGAGTGAATGGACTAAAGTGAAGGTTGTGATTCATTGCCGCTTATTGGTGTTCGAGAGAAACTAATTTGATTCGGGGTAAATTGTTCGAGATAAAGTTTATCCCCACTAAAGTCTAGCTTATTCCCTGATTTGTAGTTGTTTACTATTAATTGCAATTACCCAGTTGTTTACCTTGGCCCATAATTCTATCACATCCCAAGAATTCCGTCTCCATATTTGTATTTTCGTGTTATTTGTTGTTTTAGTTGATAATTGAGTACAAATCCCCCTTTGATATTTGACACTTGTGTCACCCCAAATTTGAATTATGTTTTTCTTCATAAATGTTTTTTAGCTATGATTGACTTGAGCATATTTATGTTTTTCTATTGATTCTTGAGTACGAACCACTCCCTTGGGACTCGACCCCAACTCACTAATTGGGTTATATTACTATTGAACGATCGATGATTCTTAGTATTGGATGAAGTATCTTTGATAGCGTTTTCTTTTAAATCACGCACTCAATTCTCGTACCACTATCAACAGCTTTCAGAATGGGCACCTTGGAAGCTGTTATTGGATGAACACCAGAAAACCACACATGAAAAAGACAAAACACACTAAATCCTAACAATTAAAAATAAAATGCTAAATGCAGTAAATATATGCAAAGAATTCATGTAGTATAGATATATATTGCATTCCCTTATTGCTATAGCCTTATGATACACATCTTTCTTCACCACTTGGCTCTCTCCCATTGAAATTTCACCTTTTTATTTTTCCCTTCTTTTTTGGGACAAGTGACATTGAACATTCCCTTCCAACAGAATTACGATTGGATGCATCTATGAGGGAAGGGGATAAAATATCCATCATTTGGCAAATGTACAAATTAAAAAAAAAACAGATGAAGTTTACCACAATTCTTTAAGATATACAATTGTTTCCTTCCTTTTGTTGACATCTCCTTTCTTCTCCTTTTCTCTCCTCTAAGTTCTAACTAAGCAACCACTAACTCTTTCCACTTACTCATGCCTAATGCAATGACAACCAGACATATTTAACGTGAAAAATCTTCAGTATGTTCTATTTGAAGCAGAATTGCAGAGAGCCTCATAAGTACTTCTATGTGTTGACTATATTAAGAATCAAGATCCTTCTACACTTTCTTTTTCTTATCAATGCAATTTATTTCTTGTTTTTCACTATTTTGTACCACATTTACCTATTACATTGCAGACATAATTGTGGACGGTATTCCATTCTATGTTGCACGGAGACTCTGCACTTTCAATGTCGCATCCACGTTGGATTCTCCAAAATTACACTAATTTTGTAGAATTTGAGACACACCTGTTGACATTTTTGAAGAGTCCAAGCAACATAGATTCCACTGAATAAAATAAGAAAACTAGGTCTCTTTATCAAAATAAATGGCACGTGACATTTGCCTTAATGGAAATAGTCATTCCCTCATTTATTTAGATTGTTCTACTAATGGAAATAATAATTTCTTTGAAGTGGCAACATCTTTTTTTACCTAGAGAACATTCAGAGCAGTAAATCTACTTCGTCTAAAATTCGATGAACTCTTCAAAGTAACATGTATTAAATTTTTGGTTAGGACGCAGAGGCAGCAATCCATGAACTAAAAATAGTATCAAGGAAAAAAGGGATTACTCAAAGATTTACTTTGAAGTGTGTATAATGTCATGTCCCAAACCGTCGTGATTGGCACCCACACCAACCCTCCGGTGGAAGAACCATTTATACTAATTAGCTAACCCAAGAACTAGATATTTAAAGATACAGAAGTAGGTTTAAATGCAGAAATAAAGTAGAGTTCCCATAAATTCCAAAAGTCTAACAACGACTATCAAAACATTCCGGAAATATTCCCTAGAAACTGAAAGTCAGTATACCTCAACTCTAAAGTACAACAAGTCTAAAGAAGATGGGTACAACCCAATTAAACATATGAATATCTAACTAGAAAGTCTGAGTCCGAAATGAGTGGACAAAAACATAGAGAACTCATGGCAGCCTGGAAGAATTGGCTCACCCTTGAATTCGATTGATCACTGATCTCCTAGATGAGGTCTGTCAGTAGCCGCCTGAAGATGCCATGTACTCAACCAACAAAGAGCAAGTGTAGTATTAGTACACAACCACAGTATACTAGTAGGATCACGCGGCTATTCAAGTAAGCACACCATATATGAGTAGTCACAACAATTAAACATGCATATACCGAACATATACAATATCAATTATCATTTCAGGAGCAACGTACCATTTCACATTTCTAATATCAAGTAAATATGCATAAATGACAAGTCAATGGTCCTCTCATGGAACCCATGCCCAAACGGTTAGTGTGCCAGATCGTGACACCTGATCCAAGTTAGTATGTCAGAATGTGACACCCATTCCCATATGTATGTCAGTACGTGACATCCGATCCAAGTTAGTGTGTTGGAACGTAAAACCCAATCAATTCAACAAGCCACAATCACAATCACAATGCACATTCTCATATTCATACAATAAAGTGTTGATTCATGGCATACAATCATTCGTTCATATTCATTCGCATTTAATGTGATCATTAGTGCAACATTTGCAAACGTACATGCATTACAATGAAGCAAATACTAACATACATCAAACAAAAATGAAATCAAACTGTCATGACCCGAGAGCACCCCCTAGTCGTAACACGGCGTATTCGACCTCGAAGAGGTCTTATACAAGCCATTAGCATATCATGAACATTAAATCATATGAAAATAGCAGAAAATTTAAAACTTTTCTTTACAATCGAAGACTTTATAAAATACGAGAGAGCCTATGACACTATGTCTCAAACTATCTATAACATTAGACTTCAATCTCTTATAATACAACTTAGAGACACGGCCCTTACATAAATCTAAAAACATAATAATAAAGACATAAGTTGACAAGGTGGGTTTGTCCTCGAAACTATGAGGTCTCCCCAAGTCTTCATTTCCAAGCTCCTTAGAAACCTAACTTCCATGCATAAGACATCACATCACCAAACCCTACACTTTGTAAAAATGTAGAAGAAATATGGGTTAGTACAGCACACGTACTAAGTATGGAAGCCATGCATAAAAACCATTAAAAGCATGCTCAAAAGGGACATTTAGTTGAAACCATGCTTTATGCATATTTTGAACATCATCTTGAAAGAGTTGGAGAATCACAAGTCACAAGCAACTCACATATAGTTCATCAAAGCACAAAGGATAATATCATCACTATAAGCATAGTCTCTAAACATAGTCTTAATACATTTTCTTCATTACGAGACATACTAGTCATGCATGTTCAATCATTAAGATCATTACATCATAATAGCATAACAACATAAGTAACCCTAGGTTGCACTTGTGCCCTGTGTAGATAAAGCCCCTTAAGCCTATCTACACTAAGTATTACCTTTGGTTCACCATGCTTATATTTAACATACATTAGTCTTATGAATAGCTAATACATATAATCATGAGGCATTCAGAATCACTTAATTCATGTCAAGAATGTAGATCACAACATATACCCAAATAGGACATGCAACAACACATAAATCATCAACATGTAGTGAAACTATACCATGGCTACTATCGAAGGCTACTCATCATCTATGAGTGGCATCCCATACTACCCCTCACTCAAAGTAGGTCCTATTAAGAAGTCATTAGTCATAGTTCATGGATCATACTCATAGTTCATACATCTTAGTCATATTTCATATACTTCATATCATACGTAAACCACCCTCATAACCCCTTCACAAGTTCACTTGTGCAATGTACATATGAAGTCCCATACCCCCACATATACTAAGCAAACCCATCAAGAAGTCATAACTGTAGTTCACATGCATAGTTCATATTAAGTGAAGTCATTCTTAACATTCTTCTATGCCATACGAATATAAGTTGTCATATATATAGGACTCACACAAGAACTCCTCTTAAGACCCACTTGTGCAATGTATAGGTAAAGTCCCATACCCTTACCTATACTAAGTAGTATGTAACACCCCGACTTTTTGAAACGTCTAAAATTACTCGTATCTCCACGGAAAGACAAGGAGGGTGGGTAATAAATTTAGAATGATGTGGTATGTCCTAATTTAAGTGTTCGAGTGTTGCATCTCATGTTTTGAAGTTAGGTAAGTGGCAAAATAAAAGTTGGCGGAAGTTATCGTAAGTTCCTTCTTAAAGATTTCTCTGAAATTTGGGTCAAATGTTTTGAAGGTTTTCTCCCAATCTATAAAGAGTTATGGGGTCCACAAACTATCGAATCGAAGGTCTACGAGTCTAGTTTCCAACGCATCAAACCTAGAAACCCTCTTTATACTTATTAGTATTGTAGTTTCCATCTCATGAGACCACTTTAGTGGAAACCTCCCGCCTTTGTGAAGGAATCCTATCTCCTATACATATCCTCTAGGTGCTAAGCACAAACTCCCCTCTTTGAAGTAACATTTAACCTTTACTTAAGTCATATTTATGGAAGAATGCACTAGGCACTCAAACCAACATATATCATAATAGCTCATAGATTCTTTAGGTGAGAATGTCCTTTCAACCTTAGAATCAACATATGTCATATTATGAGAAAACCTTTCATATTATATGCATGTATGTTCATGAGAAAAGCCTTTCATGCAACATGTAATACTACCATAATATCTACCTATCATGTGTAGTCATAGCATATCGTACTTAGTCATATCGTCGTGGTCATGTACATTTCATGCATAATAGTATGTAAAGGGGCATATGAGAATTAGCCTTTCAATTTACACCATAGACACATCATATTCATGTTTATTCATGGAGTGTATGTGTGTGTGCATGATTGTCCTCACAATGGCACACCAACAACAACATTAACATCATAGACACCTCCCTTCTCAAGGGGGTCATAACATGTACATAATATCCCAACTCATGCACAATTCACCTATATTGCATTTAAGGATTTTAGACTATGTAAATCACATATCTAACATTCATACAATGGACATGGATACATTCATCATTCAAGTAGCTCATTCATGGCATGTATGGAATCATATATTCATATAGGGGAAATATGTGGGTAGGGTCCTTCCACAATAACACCTCATACAATTCAACATGTATAACACCACAATGATCATAACATATCATTTGTATCCATAACATAGCATACTTTAGTCATCTCTAGGGTTGTAGGGAAGAGGGGTTTTGTCTCAACACTACAATTTATCCTAGCAAGTAAGCACCTCCACCATAAGTGGATCAATCCATTCATACGAGGAATACATTGTAAGTGAACACCTCCACCATAAGTGGATCAACAATTCAATAGAAGATTACTTATCAAATACTGAAAACTTACATTCATAGCCATCAAGGCTTTCATCAAGATTCAGCCTTATTTTCTTGACATTCATAAATCAAATAGGATAACATCATAATACAATAATGAATTCCATAATAACATACTAGATTCTCATCCTTCATTCATCATTCAAAGTATACTAGGGTTAGGATTGGAGAAAGAAGGGAAAACATGGGTCTTGTGGGGAATTGTTCAAAACCCATAAACATTACTTGAATTCATCCACAAACCTTCATATATAATCATAAATAACCATTTTAGATCAATGGAAACACTTTTAGAAAGAGACCCACGAATTGGATTGAAAACCTAGAAATTGGGGAACTTTGAAAACACTTTGAAAGGGCTCCTTGGTGATAGCTAACCAAGGATAAAGAACTCCCATACCTTAGCCTTAGAATCCGAAAAATTTCGTGATGAAAAGCTTCCATCTCCTAGCCCTAGCTTCTCTCCTTCTATGTTCTTCAATGGAGGTTTTTGAGAGAGAAGATTTTTGGGAGGGAGAAGGAGTTGGGCTTTTATTTGGGTCTTGGAATAATTGATTTAATTGGGTGTAGTTTTTGGGGTTTAAAATTGACTTAAATAGGGGTCCTAGGCTTGGGAAAAATGAGATATCCTTGAGTTAAAACAATTGGGAAAAGACCCAAAAAGGTACTTGCTGGAAACTGCCGAAATGGCATCACTGAAGCCTTCACGGACCCTGATCATCACCACGGCCCGTGAAACGGGTCGTGAAGATTTTTCAGCCTGACATTGCTTCACTATTTCGGGCATAACTTTTTACTCCGAGATCGGAATTAGGCAACTAGGGTGGCGTTGGAAAGAAGACTCAGAGAACTTTAACTCTATAGGTCATGGCACACCTAATTCGGTTTGAGGTAATAGATATGACCATTTGAAGTTGACCCTATTCTCTAAGTCTAATGGAAAGCCCTTCACGTGAGGCTCCACGAGCCGTGGTGCCTCTCGTGGTCATGATACAATATCTAGGAAACCTTCCCCTTAACCCCTAAAAATCCAAGGCACCACCATGAGCCTTCCCACGAGCCGTGGTCATCACCCCAAGCCGTGAAGTGGCTCGTGTGGAGGGGCTGTTTTTGGGCAGCCTTTGTTTGGCCACTGCCTAGCCTACCACGAGCCGTGGTGGTGGTCGTGGAAGGTGAGGCAGTGTCCATGAAAGAGTGGACTGCCCTAGTCCTCTTCCTTGGCTTTAACCCTCAAACTTAGCCCTCGCTTAGTCTACTAGTTTCCGGACGTCATGGTCGTTTCTTGACGTTTGACCTCTAAAATCAGCAAACTAGCTTCAATAGCCATTTTTCATCATTTAAGAAAGTTTTCAACTATAAACTAACATGCAAGTCTCTAGTTCAACCTACTAGATTTAGTCGAGCCTTTCCTAGGTCTTACTAGTTCGTACGGCGTGTTACACAAACCATCACCTACCTAAAAAACAAGCTTGAATCTTCCTAAGAAACATGATTATTCCCTTTCCGGATTCTTTCCTCTTGTTCTAGGTCTACAAATAACAAATTAATGCAATGATCAATAAACGAGGCCTACTTACCCGGATTATAATCGAAATTATCAACCTTGGGCCAAACCCAAGATCCCAATACCCAATTAGGGTTTTCCACCATTAGTTTTTAGGTCAAAAACTTCCCCCATTAATAATCACCTATAAATATAAATTCTACGGATCGAAAAACAGATTAGGGGAGTAAAATCCTAACGTTTAGCACCACAAATAGTGGAAAACTGTCAAGAAATAGCCCGGGGTCGTCTCCTAGCTCTCAAGAATGAAACTTGCAGAAAATAAAGTTTTTAGGGTTTAATTCCGACTTAATTTGTGACTGTCCCACCGTAGAGGGACCCAACCCCCCACAGTGGCCCTGCCCTGGCAAGAATAATCCCTCCCTAGCGGCTTGCACGGAAATAGTCAGTCAAAAGTTGAGTTTCAAACCCCCATCTAACAACACACCTTCAACCCATGACATTCTGAAACTACATGTTCACGCTAAGATCAGTTTCGGGAGTTCTAATAACCCGAATTCGATTTCATATAGTCGTACGGGTTCCTTAACGTCTTAGCTATCTACTCATGTGATCAAAATCATAATTAGATCTCTTATTCATTACCAGATTTCCTAGACCTCTCGTGAATCTGATTTCATCAAAATCTGGACTAGGCTAGGAATTTCCGAGTTACTACAAAACACTTTTTCGGCCCAGATTTTTTTTTACGACTATCATTATAGAGTTTAATGAAAGTCCAATATGACTTCTCATATTATTGCATTCTAACTTCTACAAGTGACGACTCTTATATAATTTTTAAAAAAAAAATCAAAAAATTAACCAAACTGTACCGATATTCAAAGGAAGGAGAAACTTGTTCAACCCTTTGTTACAACAATCTCAAGATACTACATATAGCAGATATTCAAGGGAAGCGGAAGCTTTTCTCAACTTTTATCACAACGACAGCATATGTAATACTAAATTCAACAAACATGAAGAATAGGGAAGCATCGTCTTGATTCGTGCAGTCGGTAGAGGATGGAATAATTGCTCTTCAACGTCAGCCTTCCACCTCCTGAAATGTTAAAAGTACATAACAGTTAACAAAGAACCTAAGTGATATTTCACATGATCACTAGTAAAAACAGTTTAGATGTGAGCAACATGGAAAATCAACAAAACCAACTAGTTTCCAAGTTGCTCGCACTAGGCTGCAAGTGTTCCATAAGGATGAAGATCTAGAAGTTGGATCCTTCCTGATCTAAAATTTAAGATTAAGGGGTACAGATCCAAGTATCAACATGGGTGACAATCCAAAATAAAATAATCAAAAATTGATATTGGTACAAATTTTATAAAATAACTCATAAACATAACAATTGACTAATAAAAAGGTGATGGTCTAGACTAATAATAGCTTGACATACCTAGCGATATTGATTTGTGATTATGCGAGAGAACTGCTCTGTTAAGCCAGCCAATTATGGGCGAGTTACCCAATCTACTCATATTGCTATGTCAAAGTATTATTAGTGTTGGAATAACAAGACTTCATACTATACCAGTATCGCATAATCCCAAACGAACCTTCTATTTACGTCAAGGCTTGAAGCTTTGATTTGTCCCAATCATCTTCTTTCTCCCACTTGGGTTATAAGCTCACGCTACTGAGCTCAGCGATATACAATGTTTGTTGAGTTCTTATAAATGTTTGTATTCATCTTCTGCCACCGGTGTTGGACAAAGACACTAAATTCTACATTGAATGTTTTAGCATGTGCAATGATATGCCTAGCAAGTCAAAATTGCATATGCTAAAACATACGATGTAGGATTTAGTGTGTCTTGTCCCATACTAGTGGCAAAAGATGAATACAAACATTTAATAAGAACTCAATAGACATTGGATATCCCTGAGCTCAATAGTTTGCTTGTTTTCCTACGTCTTTCATTAGAGAATCCAAGTTATAATCCACAATCACAGAGTCACTAAGTAACGAACTAACATAGTAGTTCTTAAGAAAGTATTGATATCACTTATTAGGGAGGTGCGTATAGGTCAACACAATGCTATGCTATGTGTAATCTTTGTTATCAGCTAAGATTTGATATTTCTTCAGATGATTCTTGATAAATTCAGGGCTCGATACTAAAGAAAGCCATGATTTTGATTCATACTTGAATTTCCAATAGGATTTCACTAGAAGCCTTAACAGGATTTTAGTGACGATTTCTGATGGCAAAGTATGGATTGAATGGGCAGTGATTTTGCCTTTGAAGACTTCATCTTTTTCAAAAGCCATTTTGGAGTTCTGCTGTGGAGGTAACTATTTTTCAACAAATGAAGACCTAAAAAGGGGGTACAATAATATTTTGGGCCCTGAATTCTAGTTGTTTTTCTTCTTTATATTTAGGAAAAATAGCCCAAGTTTCAGCTAATTATCTATTTGGTCATTAACTAATCATGTATGTGTCTATACTTAAATCTTGACGTTGTTGTTGCGTCATTTGAAAATATCGAAAAGCTGAAATGTTAAAATTTGACTTGTTGCAAATGTTGTAAATTTTTTCGACTAAGTAATATATCAAAAGAACTGAAAATATTGAGCGTAGCTCACATCGGAATTTGAAGACAAGTTTAGACGAGATTTGAGTTGGATGTCCGTTATAATCGACATTAAAGAGCTTCAAAGCTCAAATTGAAAATTCGACCTGCACCAAACGTGAATCGTTACGAGTGGATAATATATAATCAAAACATCGAGAGGAGCTAATGTGAAAATTTTAGGATTTTTTAGAAGAGATTTGAGTTGGATGTCTATTAAAATCTGTCATTAAAGAGCTTCGAAGCTCAAATTTGAAATTCGACCTGCCACAAACATGAATCATTTCGAGTGGATAATATGTAATCAAATCATCGAGAGGAGGTCATATCTAAATTTCATGATGGTATAGTGGAGATTTGAATTGGTTGGAATTAAAAAAATAATACAACTCCTGACGAAGAAGAAAAATTATTGCAATGTATTAATATTATATAACAGTTTATATGAATGTATATGTATGAGACATAGTTACATGTCATATATACATGGTTATACGCTATTTATATTATATGAAATGCATTACATACACATGCAACTATATTAGTTGGAAAAAAATTTGGCCAAAAAAGTATGTCACAATTATGTTGTATCAATTTCTTTAAAAGGGCTTCTTCTGTAAATTCATTGATTGCTTCCATAATTCTAGGTCCAATGTCTTTTTATGCCTTTGCAACTAAATATTTTATAAATTAGGTAAGCTACTTGTGCTTCATGCAGTTATTGGATAGTCAATTCACAACGTACAAATTTTTAATGTTAATAAAGATTAAAATTTTCCGAGTTAGAGACAGTGAACAGTGCAAATAAAGATTCTAAATCAAAGCAACGTTAATCTATGCAGTAATACAAAGAAACTCGTGCATTTTATGGCACTTTTCAACTCACATTCTCATGTAAGACATAATTGTTGTCAAATCGGGTTATCTACCCCAATTATTAATCTATATATATATATCCGATAAGCTGTGACTTATCTAGTAAGTTTGTGACTTTTTCAAAGGGTTGTGATATTTCAATAAGTTGTGACTTTTCCAAAGAATTGTGACTTTTTCAATAAGTTGTGACTTTTCCAAAGGGTTGTGACTTCTGAGAAAAGTCATGACTTTCCAGATAAGACACAAAAAACATATGTTCATACTATCCGTTGTTGACTATAAATAGAGGGGCTTCCTCTCAATTTTCCACCACAATTTTTTTTAATCTTATACTCTTCTTCTCTTGCATTTTATTTTTTGTGTGATTTATTGTCGTTGAGTGATTTTGAAGTTTAGCGGAATATGAGGTATCATCTGATGAAGTAAGTCATTCTATCCTAAAAGGGTACATTCCATAACCTCGAGTACTTGAGGAAAATAATTTTGATGATATAATAAATATTTTTTCGCTTAATATATACATTAGTTGTAATGTTCCAATATACGAAGTTAACATGATGTAGTCTAAATTCATTTGTTTTTGTTAACAATTTCTCTTGTGATGTAGATATTTGCTTTTGAATATCTTTCCCAAAATTTAGAGAATTATCACGATTTGTTTTTTTATGCTCAAGACAAAAGAATAAATTTATTTATCAATGCTACTTATGTGATTTAGACTATCAGGAAGTTTGCTTCAAAATAGTTATTACTATATAAACATTGCCCTTTTGTTTTACTTATTTACTATTTTTTAATATCTCAGTATTTTGGACGAAGAAAAGTTCATATAACATGTAATAATGATAATTGAAGTTTGTATTAGTTTAATTTTTATTATTTATTTAATAGCTACTTTATGAGATAAATATTATCATTAATGCAAATATATATTTATATTTGGGTAGGTATTTGTATTTAAATTAAAGTATTGTATATGTAACAAAAATGTATTATCAAATTAACAAGATCTTCTAACTTCAAAATATATTATTTTAAAACATTCTGAGTTCTTTTAAATAAAAAAAAAATCTCACAACAAATGTGAAAATATGTGAATATATAAAATGTAGTTGTTCTCTTCATATGTTCATATGATATAAAAATAACTAAACATGGAATACACATGCAAAGCATATCTGGTTAGATAGCAATAAAAATACAAAACAAATAAGGTCTATAGCGTAATATTAGTGAGATAAGACTAACTACATAATTGAACTTCATAAAATTTAAATAAATATATATATATTATTGCATTTAACTAATAATATTTTGCATTGACAAAATTTGTAATATTATTTTTTGCTAAACTTATTATTCAAATTTTCGCTATAATAAGCAATACTATTTACTATATTATATATTTTTGGAATTGGTAATCACGTGCATCGCACGTGCCAAAAAACTAGTAGCCAAAAATACATCTAAGCTATCCCAGTCTTTTGAATTTCATACATGAACTATCACTTAATAATTTGTCTTCATCAAATAATTACATGACTTCATTTGTTAAATTAGACGGTAACTATTTAAAATTAAAAAGATTGAGTGGAAACTCATATTTAGAGATAGATGTTTCCGGATTGGATATGAAAAGGTCGATTTGAATTTTATTAATTTTAGGATTACAGAAATTAAAATACATATACATTTGGATTGGATTGATTTTATAAGTTTGATTTCAAATTAATTAGTATGATGAGTTTCTTCTTCTTGTAAAGTGTATCATCTACACTTGTTCTTTTGTTTCACTATTCAGTTCGGAGTGTATAAGTTAGAGCTAGTTGATAGTTAAATATTACAACTGAGTTATTGTAATGAGTCTTGTAACAGAGTGAAAGGGTTTAAGAGTTTAATCCGAAGATTACTATAGTCTGTAATCATATCATTGCTCGATTGTTTAGTGAAGTTGTTGTGAAATCCTACAACATAGGTCGTCAAGGAGGTTTGCACGTAAATATATCGTGTATATCGTGTGATGTTCTTTACTTACTGTCTTGTAGTCCTATATCATTTGTTCTTAGTAGTTCTCTTTCAAGGACTTGGTCCATTGACTTGTGGTGGATTCACACAATCCATCACATGGCTACAATCAGTTACGTCAAATGTTCAGAATATCACAATAGATAGCATGATTATTATAGAGTCACACTTGAAATGCATTAAACAATGGTGGATTTCATCTTTCCCTCGGTGAAACATAACCGTTGCACCTAAAGATTTTAACATTTCATATTTCAAAATACAGGACATAATATATATGAGCAGTAAACGTACAAATCCACGTCAAACATATTATGCTGCCAAATATTGATAATGAGTAACCCATATGTGTTGTCATAGAATTATGTAGGGCTGAGTGTCAGAGTAATAATCCTCCTAACGAACATAACTTCACTCTGGTAAAAGATTTTTACGCATAAATCCAAGCTCGACGTCAAAAGCATTGAGGTCAAATCAGTCCGGTAATTTGCAATGTTACTTCTGCTCCTTTGTAGAAACAAACCCATGTTGTTGGGAAGCCGTCTCTATTTTCACGGTTATAGAAACCTATTTCTCATATGAGTTGATCAGGTTAGATTCATGATTTTTTTTATATTTCTATTAGTGTGAAACGATTATTCCGAGGGCCAATTGCACATTGTTTGAAACTCGGTGTATAATAACAAAGATTTGTCAACAGGAGGCTTCAAAGATATGACGTTGGCCTAACCCTCAATGTATCACAAGAGAACTCTTACCACTTGGTTAAAGCACGGAGTTTCTGAAACAACTTGCATATAACAATAGCTTATGAATCCAGTACACATAAGGTAAAACTACTAACAAAATCCAAAAGTAATATGGTCTAAAAAATTTTGTATCTGAAATAACAAATATAATTAAATCACCTTCAGGAAAATGGACATAGTAAAACTCTTACTAGCTACTATTTCTTACTTGATTGTCCTACTCTGAGGTTTTTTCACCTGTATTTTTGTTGCATCACTAGTCCGATCGTCCGATGGAAAAGGAGAAACTAGGCTTTCAAAGTAGATTTCCACAGTATCTTGATAAGACTAACAATTAATAATTTCTGGACTGAACGAGTCATCTTTGGATTGTATATCTTGAAACTTTCTGCAAACCTAACCAAAACCTCACCTTTATTTGACATGAAATAGGGTTTATCATGCACATATGGAGTATCATAATGATTTATGGTAAGCATCTTTGTACTCTTTCATAACCAAAATAGATAATTGTTTTCTCTTGTTATAAAAAATGACAGAAAGATTATTACCCAACACTTCTAGTTGTGGAAGTATATGATCTCTTTTCATGGAGGAAGGCTTTTCTACGTTTCCCCATTTCTCATCAGCCAAATCAATAGAGACGATGTTCCGACTGATTTACTTGGTATTATATCCAAGACCATAAGTAAGAGTAGCCCAATGAAGTCTCACGTTCACAAACTTGCCACAATCATTTTAAAAAAAACCCACTTGGATTTGTTATCACCAAGAAAATATTGCCTCAAGTTTAACCTATTTAGCTTAGCATGACTTTCAAGTCTCAAATGTCTTGACAGGTAACAATTTATCCTCTACTTGTATTTTCTTTGTGTTGTCTTCCCCCCTTTTTTGTAGGTAGGCTTCAAAGGATGATCCGTGCAGAAAGTAGTCTTATGACACAAAGGTAAGAGTACTCATCCCTGCATTAAGAAAGGTAACTTTATGGTATTCTTAAGGTGAAAAAAGGATGGATACGTATCCCCGCCATAAGAAAGGTAACTTTATGGTATTCTTAAGGCGAAAGAGGATAGATACAAATCTCCGCCATAAGAAAGGTAATTTATGGTATTATTAAGGCGAAAATAGGATAGATACACATCCCCGCCCTAAGCATGGTAACTTTTATGGTATTCTTAAGGCAAAAGCGGATAGATACTCATCCCCACCCTAAGAAATGTAACGTTATGGTATTCTTACTGCGAAAGCGGAAAGATACACTTCCTCGCTCTAAGAAAGGTAATTTATGGTATTCTTAAGGCGAAAGCGAATAGATACCCAACCCCTCCCTAAGAAGGTAATTTATGGTATTCTTAAGGAGAGCGGATAGATATACATTCTCACCCTAAGAAAGATAATTTATGGTATTCTTAAGGCGAAAGTGGATAGATACACATCCCCACCCTAAGAAAGGTAATTTATGGTGTTCTTATGGTGAAAGACGATAGATACACATCCCCTCCTTAAGAAAGGTAACTTTTATGGTATTCTTAAGGCGAAAGCGGATAGATACACATCCTTGCCTTAAGAAAGGTAACTTTATGGTATTCTTAAGGCGAAAGCGGATAGATACACATCCCAACCCTAAGAAAAGTAATTTATGGTATTCTTAAGGCGAAAGCGGATAGATACATATCTCCGCCCTAAGAAAGGTAAATTTATGGTATTCTTAAGGCGAAAACGGATAGATACACATCCCCGTCCTAAGAAAGGTAATTTATGATATTCTTAAGGCGGAATTGGATAGGTACACATCCCCACCTTAAGAAAGGTAATTTAGAGGTCAAGACTTGAAAACTTCAACTTTCAGGCTTGAATAATTTGAAGGCTTCAGCTTACAATCTTGATTGATTTGAAGACTTCAAGTTTCAAACTTGATTGATTTGAGACTTCATCTTGTAGACTTGAAGAATTTGAAGACTTCAACTTGAAAATTTAATTGATTTGAGACTTCAACTTGCTAGACTTGAAGACTTCAACTTGCAGACTTGAAGACTGCAACTTGCAGTCTTAAAGAATTTGATGACTTCAACTTGCAGACTTGAAGAATTTGAAGACGTCAGCTTGCAAATTTGAAGAATTTGAAGACTTTGGCTTGCAAACTTGATTGATTTCTAGACCTCAATTTCTAGGCTTGGAGAATTTTTTTTAATTTTGAAGACTTCAACTTGCATACTTGAAAAATTTGAAGACTTCAATTTGTATATTTGGCTGAATTTAAAGAAACTTCAAGCATGTTGTTAAAGAAACTCATATTTTATAAGGGTTTACCCCCATCTATTGACCAATCAATACTTCGTACAAGTCTAAAGTTTGACGGGACAAAAGATCAAACAAAATACTTATCTCATTGAGTGGGAACATGTGTTTTTTTTACACTCATGCAACTAAACTTAGGATATATTCTAAACGCCTACATACCTCAATGAAGAGGATCAAGTCACAACGTAGTTCCCCCAAGTGATTTTTTTTTTGTTTTTTTTGTTGTGGTGTACACAGTTTATACTCTTGCGGGCCAGGAGTGACATGCAGTTTAGGCTCGTATCTTATGGAGCATTTCTACTTGAATATTTAACTATTATTTGAAGAGTTTTGTGACATACAGTTTAAGCTCGTGTTTTAAGGAGCATTTCAGCTTGAAGATTTAACTCAAACTTGAAAATTTAAGTGACATATAGTTTAAGCTCGTGTTTCAAGTAGCATTTCCACTTGAAGATTCAACTCAAATTTGAAGAGTTTTGTGACATACAATTTAAGCTCGTGTTTCAAGGAGCATTTCAACATGATGATTTAACTCAAATTTGAAGAGCTTTGTGATATACAGTTTAGACTCGTGTGTCTAGAAGAATTATAACTTGAAGATTTAGCTCAAACGATGAGGAGCATTGTAACTTGCAATTTAAGCTCATGTGTCAAGGAGAGTCTAGATATACATTGACTCTTCAAAGTCCACTTTTGAGTTCTTCTATATCTTCATCTTCATGAGGTCCATAGACAGGAGATTGTTGATCTTCTCTTAAAGTCAAACTTAATTCCATGTCATGTGCACGAGTTGCCAACTCTTTGAATGTATTGGGCTTTAATCGTTGCAAAAAATGTAGCGAAGACCCCAATTCATACCTTCGACGCACATTTCAATACTAGAAGTTTCACTAAGGCGATCTTTACAGTTGAGGCTTAAACTTCTCCAGCGATTGATAAAGTCAACAACTAGCTCATCTTCACCTTGACAAGCCTTTGTCAGTTCAATCATACTAACGACATGTCTCGTTCTATAGAAATGATTAAGGAACTCTTGCTTTAACCGCTCCCAACTATCTATAGAATTAGGTTCGAGATTTGTGTACCAATCAAAGGCATTTTCTCTAAGAGATCGAACAAATTCTTTAACAAGATAATCACCATACATCTCAGCATCATTGCAAGTCTCGATAAAGTGCGCTATATGTTGTTTTGGATTTCCTTTGCCATCAAACTGTTGAAGCTTAAGAGGTTGATAGCCCTTAGGCATTTTCAAGTAATCAATCCTTCATGTATATGGATTTACATATGTGGGAGAAAATTTGGATGAAGACTCAGATTTGTCTTCGATAGCCTCTATGATAATGTCCTTCAGTTGATCAATTGGAATCAAACCTTCAGCGGAGATATTAATTTATTTGATCTTTGTTTGCTTTACACAAGACTCTCATTTGTTTTGAACTTTAGGAAGCTTCAGAGGTGCTTGACTCGATCTTCTCTCAATCATGTTATCCATCTTATTTGTTAGCTTGGAAAGTTTAGCATCTTGTTCGTGTCTACACTTTGTCAGGCCTTCAATTGCTTTAGTTAAGCTTGCTAATTGGTCTTCTATAGTGGAAGACATTTTGATATTCTGTAATGTTTGAAAAATTGAGATGAGAGGTAGAGATTTTCCCACCGGGCGTGCCAGAATTTGTAGACAATAAAATTCGAGTCGAGAAAAAACAATAATCAAGAATGGAAAATTATAGCAACAATCATTTTATTATTTCAAGTGCGAGTTTTCCAATCTCTATGATTCCTCTAAATATTCCTTTTCAAATATAAATTCAAGGGCTCTTGAGCTTGATCTTGAATTTGACTTTAACTTAAAATTAATCTTGATCTTGAACTTGAACTTGAACTTGAACTTGATGTTGACTTGAACTTTATCTTGATCTTGACTTCTAGTTAAATTCAAGGGCTTCGAGCTTGATCTTGAATCTGATGATCTTGATCTTGATCGTTCTTGATCTGGAACTTTATCTTGATCTTGATATTGACTTCAACTTTATCTTGATCTTGACTTCTAGTTGGGTTCAAGGGGTTCGAGCTTGATCTTGAATATGGCGATCTTGATCTAGATCATTCTTAAACTTGAATTTTATCTTGATCTTGACTTCTAGTTGAATCCAAGGGCTTTCAGCTTGATCTTGAATCCGATGGTCTTTATCTCGATCGTTCTTGAACTTGAACGCTTGAATTCTTTAATTCTGCAATTCTTAAACTTGAACACTTGAAATATTGAGTTTTAGAATTCTCGAATTCTTGAATTCTTGAACTTGTAGCTTGTAAAGAATTTTGTGGCTTTTAATCCATGAGCTTTCTCTAATTTTTTGTTAGAATCCTTGGTTCCTATTCTGAATTATAAGGACCCCTATTTATAGTTTTAGAATAGAAGAGTTGTGATTGGAATAGGACTCCTTTTGGCCAATCAGATTTAAGTGACATGACATATGGACTTTCTGGAGCGGGCTTTAATTAAATACATATTTGTTGAATTTAAATAATTAACACAATTATATTAATCCATCATATTTATTTGGACCAATATCTTCATGAATTTAATATAATCCGAATCATTTAATAAATTTATATTTAATAAATTATAAATGACTACAAATTCCCCCTTCTTCAAGTCTTGTCGAGATATTTTATCTTTAAAAGACTAGGCTTGAAGAATTTGAAGACTTCAACTTGCAGATCTGAAGCATTTAAAGACTTCAGCTTGCATACTTGGAGATTTTGAAGACTTCATCTTGAAACAATTTTTATTCATAGGGGTTTGCCCCCAATGAGTCACCACCATTTGGTGGAAGTTTGATAAAATATTACTCATGCCTTGAATGAACATTTCAATGCTAGAAGATTCACTAAGGCAATATTTGCAGTTGAGGCTCAGACATCTCCAACGATTGATAAAGTCAACAACTAGCTCATCTTCACCTTGACAAGCCTTTGTTAGTTCAATCATACTAACGATGCGTCTCGTGCTATAGAAACAATTAAGGAACTCTTGCTCTAATCTCTCCCAACTATCTATAGAAGTAGGTTCAACATCTGTGTACCAATCAAAGGCATTTTTTCTAAGAGATCAAATGAATTCTTTAAAAAACATAATCATCATACAACCCAGCAGCATTGCAAGTCTCGATAAAGTGCACCATATGTTGTTTGGGATTTCCTTTGACATCAAATTGTTGAAGCTTAGGAGGTTGATAGCCCTTAGGCATTTTCAGGTGATCAATCCTTTGTGTATATGGCTTTTCATATGTGGGAGAAAATTTGGATGAAGGCTCAGATTGGTCTTCGATAGCCTCTATGATAAACTCCTTCAATTGATCAACTGGAATCTAACCTTCAGCGAAGATATGAATTTCTTTGATCTTTGTTTGCTTTACGCAAGAATCTCCTTCATTTTGAACTTTAGGGAGATTCAGAGGTGCTTGACTCGATCTTCTCTCAATCATGTTATCCATCTTATTTGTTAGCTTGAAAAGTTTAGCATCTTGTTAGTGTGCGCACTTTGTCAGGCCTTCAATTTCCTTAGTTAAGCTTGTTAATTGTTCTTCTATAGTGGAAGACATTTTGATATTCTGTGATGTTTGAAAAGTTGAGATGAGAGGTAGAGATTGTCCCACTGGGCGTGCCAGAATTTGTAGACAATAAAATTCGCGTCGAGAAAACAATAATCAAGAACGGAAAATTATAGCGATAATCATTTTATTATTTCAAGTGCGAGTGTTACAATCTCTATGATTCCTCTAAATTCGCCTTTTCAAATATAAATTCAAGGGCTCTTGAGCTTGATCGTTCTTGAACTTTAACTTTATCTTGGACTTGACTTCTAGTTGAATCTAAGGGCTTCAAGCTTGATCTTGAATCCGGCAGTCTTGATCTTGATCGTTCTTGAACTTGAACTTTATCTTGATCTTGACTTCTAGTTGAATCCAAGGGCTTTCAGCTTGATCTTGAATCTGGTGGTCTTGATCTTGACCGTTCTTGAACTTGAATGCTTGAATTCTTTAATTCTTCAATTCTTAAACTTGAACACTTGAACTCTTGAGTTGTAGAATTCTTGAATTCTTAAACTTGTAGCTTGTAGAGAATTTTGTGACTTTTAATCCACGAGGTCTCTCTAGCTTTTTGTTAGAATTCTTGGATCCTATCCTGAAATATGAGGACCCCTATTTACAGTTTTAGAATAGAGGAGTTGTGATTGGAATAGGACTCCCTTCGGACAATCAGATTTATGTGACATGACATGTGGTGTTTATGGAGCGGACTTTAATTAAATACATATTTATTGAATTTAAATAATTAATTCAATTATATTAATCCATAATATTTATTTGGACTAATATATTAATGAATTTAATATAATCCGAATCATTTTATAAATTTATATTTAATAAATTTTAAATGTATATTTATTTGGACTAATATCTTCATGAATTTAATGTAATCTGAATCATGTAATAAACTTTAAATGACTACAGGCCCTTCTGTGAAACATACCAGGAATGCAACAACATCATAGGCAACAAAAGCTCAGATGAAGATGACAATCGTGTACTAAATAATTAGTAAGAGTTCAACTACTAAATTTTGTTTCTTGATAAAGTAAGTAGTGTTTACTTTTAAGAAGTGAATGTTGATGTTTGGAACAACAAATCTACTCCTTACTGACTGCACAGGTTGCAATGATGAAGGATTGGCTTTCTCTGTTTTTACTATTTGTGTAATGTACTAATGTTATTTCCTTGTGTGTTAAAACAAGATTTACATATGTCCGCTGATTGCATATCACATTTTGTTGGTACCTTTTTGAATTCGGTTGAGATAAAATTTATGTCAACTGAATATTTCTATTACAAAACTCAGAACAGTAATTTAAGAACTATTTAATGTTCATCTTTTTAGAACAACTACATAGTTAGAAAATCAATGTTATCTGATTTTTTAAACAAGAAAACTTTTGCTCTTGATTGGTTTTATAAAAGAAATTGTTCTCAGTTTTTGTATCGTACTCTCTTTACCTAAACCAATCGTCTAATAATATTAGAAACTACTATGTTTCTCGCAGTTGCATTGGGCTACTCAATATTGTGCATTTTCAGAAAATGATCGTCTCTTATTAATGCATTCTAGAAGCTACTGAAACGTTTCCTCTTTAGCATTTATCTTCAATTCATGCAATGATTTATTGATATGTTATGTATGCAATGACAGGATTTAGTATGTGCGCGAGTCATTTTTATTATGAAACTATTGTATCTCAAGAACAAAATATGAATTTAAACTATATGTATTTAGATTTATACAATTAAACTCGAATCAATATTAAACATCCAAATGTCCAAAATAAAAAACCATATTTTTCTTAGAGCCGTTTTATTGTTTCCTTGAATGAACATACAGAATATCAAAATCGTTGAATGAACTTAAGATCTTTATTGTGTGTTTTACATACGTGCTCCACATCAAGGATGTTAACCTTAGAATTTTGAAGCTACGATTTGTTGAAATCATAATACATTGGGAATGCGATCATTTAAAAGGGGAAAATAGTACCAAATGAACTACGAGCATTTGTTTTATTCATGTATTCTGTATTGAACAAATAAATGTTCTTTGATATCTAAGAACACAATACTGAAAAAATGCATCAAAGGTAATTTGTCGGAGTGACAGACAAACGGTTTGACTAAGATTGTCATAAATATAAGTAGCAAATTGAACACAACTTCTAGTTCAAAGAAGAAAATGTACCTCCTATTTCATATCCACTTCAACCTGATGACACATACAACAAACATTCCGAGGAAGGACAAGCCTTAATCAACTTACAAAATAGGATATGCATCAATTAGTGAACATAGGTAAGTCATGATCGATGGATATAGATTTTTTGTATATAGAAGTTCCCGCAAAAACTTAAATGCACGCTCATTTTCGGTGAAATTGATCAAGCGATACTTGAAGGAAACAATATAAATCTATTACCAAAAAAGAAAAGGACAGAAAATATATATATAACATATCTTTTGGAGATGGTACAGTTACAAAATACTTTCAAAGCACAGTTACAGATAAAAACATCAAAAACTTTGTTGTCTTCTCAAATTTCCACAACACAAATAGAATCTGAAGTCTCCCATCTACTCAAAAAGCAGAGAAAACACACTAGCAGTGCTCCATTTTCTTCTTCTTCAGTTCAAGATTCAAACTTTTAAATCTATTATTCCAGCAGATCTCATCAATGAAATCCTCTTAAGATTGCCGGTAAAATTACTTGTGAAACTTAGGTGTGTTTTGAAATCCTGGTTTGGTTTAATATCTAGCCTTGAATTTATCAAGTCTCATCTCAAAATATCTGCTAATAACAAGGCCTTTCATAGGCTTGTGATAAACTAAATAGTGTTTTGTTAACCGTTACATACTTTTGAACTTTCAAGAAGTGAATGCTGATGTTTGGAATAAGAAATCTACTATGGCAGACTGCACGGGCTGAAATAAAGAAGGATGGCCTTTTCCTATTTTTATTGTTCACTGTAATATACTGATGTTTGGAACACTAGTGTGTAGAACAAGATTTACATATGCTTGTTGATTGCATATCATATTTTGTTTGAATCTTGGTTCAGAAAAAATTTGCATCTGCTATAAATTTCCATTACAATGCTCGGAACAGTTACTTAAGATTTATTTAATGTTCATCTTTTTAGAGCAACTACATAGCTTGAAAGTCAGTGTCATTTGATATGCTTGGAATGAGAAACTTTTGTTCACAATTTTTCATTCAAATGACTTCCATTATTTGTCTTATAATATTGAAAAGTGATTTTTCTTTGCAAAAATCTAGATCATACAACACTTATGCCAAGTTCCCTCTTTTTTCCCTAACTAATTTTTTTCCATAGAAAAATTAATCAGAAATCTAAGAAGGACTTGAGTGAAGATTTTTGTGCTTCTTTGTCTTATATATTGTCTGGAGGCATAACACCCTCTTGAAGCACTCCTCAACAAGAGAACCAATTTAAAACACCATTTAGCATGAAGTTGGAGACAAAATCATTGTTACTTAAAAATTAGAGCATACAGGAAAATGACTAACAAAATCCCCAGGCAATATAATTGCCCTTATAGAATGTATGCTGTACATATGAATTGGTTATTCTATATTTCAAATAACAAATAAAATTTATGAAACCCTCCTGTACAAACTATGTGTAACACCTCGGAAATGAAACATAGAACTTTTAGTAGAAAACCAGCAGGAGCAGGTGAACCATGACAGGGTTCACGGACCGTGAAAGGAACCACAGTCAGTCGAACTGTCCGTGGTTCTCACCCAACCAAAAAGAGGTGGACCACGAGATCTGATTAGACGTATAAAGGACACTTCATCCAATTCTAAGTGTCAACGATCGCTAGTCAGTATAATAATCCAACTAAATGAGTTGGGATCGAATCCCACAGGGAGTGGTACGTGTTTAAGATTCAAGAGTAAAGTGTAAACATGTTCAAGTCAACCATAGGAATAAACATTATCGAATAAAAACATAATTCAAATTAGGGGTTGACATGAATGTCAAATAACACGGGGGTTTGATTGTAATTATCAACTACAACACCAACAAATAATACGAAGTAACAAATATTGAGATGAGTTCTTGGGATGTGATCGATTATAGGTTAATACAGACAAATGGGTAATCACTATTGTTATAAAATTTTCTAACAACAAACAAATTACCCCGAATCAAGTCGGTTTCTCTCAAACACCGACAAGCAAGCAATTAAGAACAGCCTACGCCTTATTCCATTCACTTTCTCGAGCTGAATGTGTGGAAAAAAGTTTAAGATTCACTCTCTCGAGCTGAACCCATGACAACCCAATACCCACAGACCATCAATCAATAATCTTGGTTTTAAAACCTCTCTCTTGAGCAAGCTAAAAACATGAAGGTAGAACTGCATTTGCAACTATAGTTCTTTAATTTTACGCACAATTAAAGATTGAAATCACTTCTAAACAACATTTAAACTAACAATTAGTAATACCCATCAGCTAAATCAACCCATAATCACATAATCACACCCCAAGAATTGGTGTTTTAGCTAGACATCATAAAAATATAAAAATCGTTACCAAATAGTGTTTCCATCAATTGGGTAAGATTAATTTCGTCTTTAAAAAGGTCCAAATTGAATAATCTCAAAGACCCACTTCCGATTTCTCAAAAATGGAAAGCTTCAATTCTTGAAAGCTAAGGAAAGCTTAGTATCTCCACTAAGAGTTCAAAACTTCATAAAAACTCAGAATAGAATCTCAATACTAAATAATATCCCCTAAACTAAATATTCAAAAACATATTTATAGTTGCCAAAAATATGCTGCGAAGGACCATTCGAAGCAGTAAGTCGGGCTCGCCGATCAACTCGATGATCCACCCTTTGGTCAGTTCCATCGCCTTTTTGCTTTGGCCTTCAGTATCCTCAAGTTCTGTAACTTTGGGCAATACAAAACTGCATTGCGGAACCATTCGGCGACACGCCGGCTGCTCCTTTCTCTTGTTAACTTGATCATCTCCTTCGGGGCTTGGCACACTGGAACTTTGGGAGAGATGTTGGCCATTCGGCGACTTGCCAAAGGACTTGGCGATCACCAGGCATTTATTTCTTCCTTCTTTCAGCTTGCTTCGTTCCTTTTTGCATATTAGTTTCCATGCTTTGTTCCTCAATCCAAATACCTAGAAGTCAAGGATTTTACATCAGTTATTGGCACAAAATGAGCATTTGAGGACACTAAATATATCCAAATAAAACCCTAAATAAGTCCAAATGTAGTACGCATCTACACCCGCAACTTAAACTTTTGCTTGTCCTCAAGTAAACTCAAATTCAGTAGTGCAAAAAGGATGTCTCAAACAGTGCTACACAAGACTCAATTATGAATGCACACCACAAGACTCAACTTACTCATGCAAGGAACAATTGTGGTCTTAAAGATTAAAGTTGTGACTCACCATTCCCAAAGATTCTCAAGTTCACAATACTTACTTCAAAATGCAAGTTCAAGCTCAACAAAAGTGCTCAAATTCCCTCACACAAAGAATGATTCCATATTCCTACACATTGGTTCAACAATTTATAGTTCCAGAATCAAAAACAACTCTCACGCTCACAAAGATGAACATATGCATGACTCTACCCATAGGCTTGCCCTTATTTTCCAATCAACACTTGCTTCAGCTCACTCAAGATCGAAAAGGTAGTTTCAAGGCTTTTAATAGGGCTGAGTGTAAAGGTATGGTCATATAGGCTCAATGGCTTCTATCCACATGAAATGTGGTATGAACAACACTTTATTTCCTTGTCTTCATCATTCTCATTCATACTCAAGAGTCACCCCATTATTCAATTTCCATGGAATATCGGACACCCCATTTTCTTATGCAACTTCATGTCAAACTCTTTTATTCTTTTTCCTTTTCATTTTTTTCTTTTCTTTTTCTCTCTGTTTTTTTTGTATGGAGGGGTTCCATCTTTTTCAAACCACGGGTCAAAGGGAACTTCTTTGCACTTCTTGATTTACCTTCTCTTCTTACCACATCCCCAACTTAGCCTTTTGGACTAAGTTGGCTATTCAAACAAACCGCATTCAATGAGGATTAAGGGTGAAAGGATAAATAAATGTCACAGTTTCATCAAGTTTCTTCTAAGGATCAAAAGGTGTTCAAGCGAAGTTGACACACACACAAGGTAGGCCACAAAAGAGGTATAATGTCAAATTATTTCACTCTTTAAAATTGTTTCGTGAGATCATTTCAAGAGCTTGCATCACTTAGTCAACCGAACCAACGGGACAAATTCTAGGTGTCATCACACATGGTTCACAGTAAGCTCATCATAGAAGGGATTGACACCAATTTCAAACAAGACTCCACACTTTCGCTAGTGTGCAATGTTTATCACAAGAGACTCAATTTGATAATCGGCTACCCACAACGAGATGCGAAATGTTAACATATTGCCTATGCAACTTCATTTGGCCTAATCGTAACTGCACATTCATTTTTCTTTGATTATGAGCACTATTCAAGTCATCGGTATTGATCAAGACCGATACTCAAATTTGCAAAAGAACAGCCACATTCAAACACAATCAAGAGGTGGCACAAAATCTTTCAAAAAGGGTCAAAAAATCATGTACATTCAAAATAAGTAGCAACATGCTCAAACATTCACAAAAGACAGTGCCAAAACATAATTTATAGCACAAAACTCAATATATGAACAAAACAATAATCACAAAAGGTAAGTCTCACCCCACCACAAAACAAAAGCAATTTGTCCTCAAATGCAAGAAAATATCCACAAAGTAAATAAAAAGGGGACAAAGAGGGAGGTAAAGAAGATCATGTATAAACAGTCGATCCATCTGTCGGGGCATCAGTGCCCGGTATAACACTCTGATCTTGGGCATCAGTGCCCGAAGTCACCTGGGAAGTATCAGCTCTACTGGACCCACCCATGGTGGTGTGTCTCAAAGACGTCTGGCGCGCAGTCTCGAACAGTGCATCCTCAAGGTCAGCCAGATCATCATAAACCTCAGCATCTCGCAAATCTATCTGCTCCTCATCGGTCTCCGCCTCCGACTCATCAGCAGCTATATCATCCAGATGTACATCTCCAGTGGTGGCCGGAGGAATCTCAGAAGTCGTCGGGGCAACAACATCATCAGTTACCTCCAATAGGGAAGTGAAGTCTTTGGACTTCAAGTAGTCCAGGTCCTTCCTCAAATCTGTCACCTCGGCCTTCAAAGCCGTCATTTCAGAAGACTTCTGTCTACTCTCACAAGCTGCGACTCTCGCGGTCAAATCATCTACCGAAGTTCGGAGGGAGGTCAGTGCAGAAAGGATGGCACTCTCAATCATCCATGGGACTGCAGGCTCAAGTCGGGTAGCCCTCATATCAGCCAAATGGGCCAGTTTCCCCATCTTCATGATCATAGCCTGAGTAATCCTGTTGGGCTGGGCTACAGTAGAGATACCGGTGTCTGGGAGGAAAAAGTGGGAGAAGATGTACCTGAAGTCCAGGAGGCCGGAGTAGGCAAAGATGCCTCTGCATGTATAGAGACAATATTCACCTCTGGAGAAGTATCCACCAGAGTTTTTCTCCTCCTGTCGGCCTCCTATCGAGTGTACTCGTCCTCTATATACCTGATATCTATGGAGGAGGAGGGAGTGACGTCAATATATCTCATCACATCCCAAGGCACTCCAGCCTGCCGACACAACTCTGTGATCAAGACTGGGAAAGGTAGGGATGTCTGATGTTGTTTTGCCCTCATGGACATCTCTTGCTCTATAATAAGTCCCATGTCAATGCTCTTCCTGGACATAATCAACCCGAGGTAGGTTGAATTAGGATGGCGGAGAATGGACTCATACTGGGATGGCATAATAGAGCTGATGATGAATCTAAACTAGTATCGCACAACTAAACTCAAGTCATTCTTCCCGATCGAGACTCCTACCTCAATTCACTGTGAGTTGGTGTCAGAGATGAGGGGAGCTCACCAGCCCTTGAGCTCATCTAAGGATCTGATCCTCTATCAAGAACTGTGTTGATGTGATCACGGCTGCAGTGCACTACCGTCCCTTGTACCATGATGGACCCCACCGGTCTGAAGTACTAGCCTTCTTCTTGCCTTTAGGAAACAGGTCACCATATGTTGAGTAAAACTCCCAGACCCATGTAAGGATGTATGGGCCCCGGGGTCTGGTAAACTGCCCAAAATAATGGTATTGGAGTGTCTCCCTCACCCCGAAGTGTTTTCCATCCAAGCCCTTAGTAGAAACTAGGTTCTCCTCAAGAATAATCCACAACCCCTTGGCTTTTAATCTGTTGAGCAGCCTGGGAGGAAGGACCACTGGTAGCACTAGAGTCATAGGAGGTGCTGGAGCGGCTGTTGTATCTACTGGGGAGGAGGCAGTTGGGACTCTAGCTGAGTCAGGATGAGACCTAGCACAGATCTCAGCCCGCCGAGACTGTAATGGTTGATCGTCATTCGGCTCAGAGAATGCAGCTTGGGAGCCCTCACTATCGGAGTTATGCGCCGGAACTTCAGATGCTCGCCTTTTGCCAATACTCTTGCCTCCCTTAAGAGGTTCTATTCTTCCCTTCTTGGGAGGATTGGTTCCCCCTTCATTTATCACGATACCCCGTGCTCTCTTGCGGGGTGGCATGCCAAGATTGGTTCTAGGCAGATCTGCAAAAACATCAAAAAGAGTTCGAGATAATTCAAGAAAAATTGCAGAAAAATAGTTCCAAACAAACTCTCCGATCCAGTCGGCTAGTCGCCGAATCTCTTTGGCGAGCCAAAAGGTTTGACTCAAAATTTCCTAGAAAAATTGGCATGTCGGTGATAGAAAGGGCCTTTTAGCGAATCGCCGACAGCATTCATCGAGCAAGGACTAGCTCGCTGAAAATTACACTGCTTTTAGGGATTAGGGGCACAGAAAAAGGCGATCAATGAAGACATTTAGTGAGTCGTCGAGTGCACTCGGCAAACTCAGGCTTCTCGCTGAAAGTTACAGAACCTTACTCCAGGTTTAGCATGAAATTATAGGTGATATGGGGGAATTGGGCGAACCGCCGAGTGGTTCAACAATGTCGACTCAGCTCGCCAAATGATCCAACGTGCCTACTTTCAACCCCAATTTCCAAATTCAACTCTGCAGCCCCCGAAAACAAAATCAAAACATGCACCCATTCAATTAAATCTATACCCATACTACCCATGCCACTGGGATACTCAGACTTCTCCCAGTTTGGCCAAATTTAGCCATTTGATGACTTTTGCCCTTAAGAATAATGTCAATCGCTCTATCATTGGGCAAATTATGTCATTTGGCACAAATGCCGGTTACTTAAACTTCATCCGACTAGAACCAACAACAGTTAAGCACAACCCCACAATTTTAAGGCACAAAAATTCAGGAAACTAACAACAAATGTGCTATAGGCATGATATTTGAATTAAAAGAGCCACACACATACACAATTATGAATCAGAGAGGCCCAACACACATCACTAAGATAGAGATCAATACATATGAGTAAAAATCGCTAAAAATAAATTCGGGGTTTGGAAAACCAACCTTTGAAGCCAAATACGAGAAGTTGTAAAGCTATGCGGCAAATAATCCAACCTCAAACACACAATTGATGACTAAAACACGGTGAAAACACAAGAAAATAGGAAAATATAGTACGGGTATGAGTTTGCAAAGTTGAAAAGTAAAGGAATGTGAATGATTTTGAACTTTTAAACTTTTGGCCTTTTAAAACCATCCAGTTCTCGCCTATTCGACGACATTAGTCTTGCTCCCCGATCCACTCAGTGACACGTGGAGTGGGCACTTACCTCACCGAGTTTTACAGGACCTACAGTTAATATAGGGGTCCAAACGGCGGAGAAAATCGTGATCACCAACCTGGTCGGTAATTCGCCAATTTGTTCCTAGGTTCGCCGAGTCTTACAGACTCCAATTTCTAATTGTATTGAGTCCAACAGTGGTCCAAGTTGGGCTCGTCGACCTCTTCGGCCAGTCTACGACTGGACTTTTAGCTCGCAAACCTACACTTTTCAAACACATTCCACACTTTGACCTGCACAATCAACACACCATTATTTCTAACTCAAAAAGAAAGAAAATAAAAACTTGGGTTGCCTCCCAAGTAGCGCCTTACTTACCGTCACAGCATGACGCAAGTCCATGCTCAAACTTTATTCTTGGGTTTGGCCATAGTATCACTAGGCAACCCCCTTTGTTGCTCAAGTTTAATTGAGATGAAATATGACCCATCTGGGTTTCCAAATATTTGATAGAGAAGAAATGGGATGTAACTGTCTAGTTAAGGGTCAACACATCGTCCTTCATCTCTTTCAAAATATTGTCCGACCCTTCAACCTTGTTGATGGTACTAGAAAGTATATCGTGCGACCGATGATGAGTCCATAATTTGGACTCATTTAGGGCTTTATTTGGATAGATTTAGTGTACTCAAATGCTTATTTTGTGCCAATAACTGATGTAAAATACTTGATTTCCAGGTATTTGGATTGGGGAACAAAGCATGGACACTAATGAACAAAAAGGAACAAGGCAGCTGAAAGAACAAAGAAAAGAAGGCCTGGTGATCGCCTAACCCATTGGGTGAGTCACCGAATGGCTATGATCTCGCCTAAAGTTTAGTGTGCCAAGCCCTGAAGGAGAAAATCAAGTCGATGATGTAATGGAGCAGTCGGCATGTCGCCGAATGATTCTGTGATGGAGTGTTAGATAGTCCAAAGTTACAGAATTTGTGGATGCTAAAGACCAAGGAAAAAAGGGGATGGAACTGACCAAATGGTGGATCGCTGAGTGGATTGGCCATCACCACTTACTGCGCCGATTAGTCCTTCGCAACATATTTTTGGCGACTATAAATACATTTTGGAATTATTAGTTTAGTATCAATTTTTAGAATATACAATTAGTCTTCATAATATAGAATTTTTTGAGATAGAACTCTGAGTACTGAGACAATATTTTCCTTAGCTTTGAAGAATTGAAGTTTTCCATTTTTGAGAAATTGTAAGTGGGTCTTTGAGATTCTTCAATTTGGAACTTTGTAAAGACGAAATTAATCTTAACCAGTTGATCGAAAGACAATTTTGTTACAATTTCTATATTTTTATGATGTCTAGCTAAAACCCCAATCCTTGAGGTCTGACTATGTGATTATGGGTTGATTTAGCTTATGCGTATTGTTAATTGATAGTTTTAATGATGTTTAAAGGTGATTTCAATCAGTAATTGTGGATTAATTTAAAGGGTTGTAGTTGCAAATGCAATTCTACCTTCGTATTTTTGGCTTGCTCGAGAGAGAGGTTTTAAATTCAAGATTACTGATTTGATGGTTTGTGGGTATTGGGTTGTCATGGGTTCAGCTCGAGAGAGTGAATCCTAAACCCTTTTCCACACATTTAGCTCGAGAGAGTGAATGGACTAAAGCGTAGGCTTTTCTTAATTGCTTCTTATTGCTGTTCAAGCGAAACCAATTTGATTCAGGGTAAATTATTAGAGAGAAATTTTATCCCCACTAAAGTCTAGCTTATTCACTGATTCACAACTATTTACTATCAGTTGTAATCACCTATTTGTCTACCTTAGCCTATAATCCAATCACATCCCAAGAACCCATCTCTTTACTTGTTAATTAGTCTTATTTGCTACTGTTGTAGTTGATAATTACAATAAAAAACCCCATATTTGACACTTGTGTAACCCCTAAATTTAATGTATGCTTTTATTCGTAAATGTCTTTACCTATGATTGACTTGAACATATTTGTACTTGGCTCTTGAATCTTAAGCACATACCATTCCCTATGCGATTGGACCCTAACTCACTTAGCTAGGTTATATTACTGACTAACGATCGTTAGCACTTAGAATTGGAAGAAGTGTTCTGATACGTGAAATCAAAATGGCATCGCTGCCGGGGAGTGGTGTTGGTTAAGATTCTTTAATTAAGTTAAATTTTGTTCTTCTTAGTTATAGTTGAATCTACCTACTCTAGTTTTGGTTTTCATGTTGCCTGTTTAAAGCAGCATAAAGGAGCATGTCTTGTAGCAATGGTGACCAAATGGACCTCTTTGCTTTGAGAATGATGATTCTTAGGGATAACATCATAAGTTTCATGCTAATAGAGGGTGAGTCAATCCATGAGTTGTGGCTGAGATTTAAGTCATTATTACTGCAATGCCCAACACATGGAATCTCAGATAACATGTTATTAGGCTTCTTCTATAGAGGTCTTGGTCCAGAAAACAAAGGAGTGGTTCACCAAATGTCTCCGGGGGGTCTCTCACGACTACCCTATGCAGTAGCAGCCCAGCTCCTTGATCACATGGCTAAGACCAATAATGAGACTGAGAAGGACCAGATCTTGGCCACACTGTTAACTCAACTGGATCTAGTGGCCAAAAAGATTTTTGAATTGGAAGCAATGAACAAAAATAAAGACCGGTACATTCCCCCTCACGAGCGTATAAAACCCAAGGTGTACGAGGGAGAACAAATAGAAGAGATACTGTCTCTCATTTTTCACAAAGTCGAAGATCACGAAAAAGTGTTGAATGAGATAAAAGAGAATGTCTCACTGCTGAATGAGATGACTGCTTCCCATTCCATATCTGTTTAGCTGTTTGAAACCCAAATGGGTCAAGTGTTGTCTCGTCTCTACCCCACAAATTAAGAATAAGTGGGGAAGTCGTGCCACGATGTTAACTAAGGCACCTTTTGGGAGCTAACCCAAGTGTTTTATCGCTTTATTTTTGTTTTACAAATAATCGTGTGTTGATTTTGCAGGTTGAAGTGTAGAAAGTGTTAGAAAGGTAGAGATTGGTGAAAGTCCTTCTTGATCGCCCTGTGCCTGCACCCCTAACTTTTAATTGCATTGTAACTTTCGGTGGGCTAGTTCTTGCTCGCCAAATGCTGTCGGCGATTCGCAGAAAGGTCTTCCCATCGCCGACATGCCAAAATTTTCTAAGATTTTTGAGCTAATCCTTTCGGCGAGCCCGATCTAGCTCGCCAAACATATTCGACAACTCGCCGACTGGTTATGCGAGTCTGTCTACAATTACTTTTTTGTGCTTTTGCTTGAATTGTTTCTAACTCTTTTCCTGATGTTTTTGTAGATTTGGCCAGGACTAACCTAGATATGCAACCCCGCAAATGAGCACGGGGGATTCTGATTAAACAAGGTGTTACAAATCCTCCTAAAAGGGAAGAACAGAGCCTCTAACGGGAGGCAAGGGCAAAGGCAAGAGTCCCGCATCTGAGGTTCTAGAGCACAACAGGGAGAGAGTGTTTGTTGACTCCCGGGCTGCATTATCTGAGCCTGAGGACGACCAGCCCTTACAGTCCCGACGGGCTGAGATCCGTTCTAGATCTCTCCCTGACTCAGCTAGAGTCCCTTTCGCTTCCACCCTAGCAGATTCAGTGCCAACTCCGGCACCTTCTGTGGTTCCAGTGCCACCAGCAATCCCTCCTCCCAAGATTCTCAACAGGTTAAAAGATGATGGATTACGAACTATCCTCGAGGAGAAGTTGTTATCTACAAAGGGCCTTGAGGGAAAATATTCAGGGGTAAGGGACACCATACACTTCCACCGGTTTAAGCAGTTCACTAAACCCTGAGGCCCGTATATTCCTTCATGGGTCCGAAGTTCTATACAACGTATGGTAACTTGGTTTTGAAGAGCAAGAAGAAGGCCAACAAGTTCAGACCGGTTAAGTTGATCATGGTTCGAGGCAAAGAAGTTAGATGCAATATCGAGTACATTAATACTGTACTTGGCAGGGGTTTTGGAGCTACAGTGGTATACGAAGGTTTTTTGGTTACTCAGTCCTTAGATGACTTAAAGATCTGGTTGGCCCCATTGATTTCCGATACCACCCCGAGGTGGATCGAGGCAGGGGTGCCAGGGGTCCCCATAGAGAAGAGGGATCTCAGTAATGATGCTCGATTCTGGTTTGGCTTAATCAGAAACACCATCATGCCATCTCAGAATGAGTCCATACTTTTCCATCCCAAGGCAGCCTGCCTTGGGTCGATCATATCTCGGAGGAGCATCAACCTGGACTCCTTATTGAGCAGGAGATAGTCATGAGGGCCAAGCAGAGGCAGACATCCCTACCATTCCCGATCTTGATCAGGGAGTTTTATCGGCGTGTTGGAGTGCCCTGGGATGATACGAGAGATAATGAGGTTGCCCCATCTTCCTCCAGTGACATTCGACGTATTAAGGCCGAGTACACACGAGAAGAGGCTGACAGGAGGAGAGCAGCTCCGGCATATACTTCTCCAGAGGTTGATGTCAATTGTATACCTGTAGAGGCATCTTTGCCTACTTCGGCCTTTGGGCCTTCAGGTACATCTACTCCTTCTTCTTCTTCACATGCCCCAGGTGCCTCTACCTCCTCCCAGCAAGCCAAGATTACCTTGGTGATGATCCTGAAGATGGGGCACCTTGCCCATTCAGTTGATGTGAGAGCTACACGTCTGGAGGCTACAGTCCCGTGGATGATCAAGAGCCCTATTTTTGTTGCACTGACCCCTCTCCGGACTTCCATTTACACTCTCACTATGAGATTTGTGCCTTATGAGAGAAGACAGGGGGAGACCTCCGATGTTACGGCTTTGAAAGCTGAAGTATAAGATCAGAGGAAAGATGTAGACTATCTAAAGTTTATTGACTTCACTTTACTTCTGGAGGTTGCGGATGATGTGGACGCTCCTGAGACTTCAAAGATTCCTCCGGTTAGCACCAGAGATGTACATAGGGATGGCACAATAGTTAATAAGTCTGATGCAGAGACCAACGAGGAGCAGATACATCTGAGTGATGGTGAGGTTTATGATGATTTGGTTGACCTGGAGGATTCTATGTTTGAGAATGCATGCCAGACCTCTTTGAGAGACACCACCATGGATGGGTCCAGTGGAGCTCGTGCTTTTGAGGTGACTCTGAGTACTGAGACCCAGGCCCAGAGTGATGCACCGGGCACTGATGCTCGGACAGATGGAGCGACTGTTTAGACAAGATTCCTTTTTCCCTCCCTCTCTATCTTACTTTTATTGACTTATGGATATTTTATTTCTTGCATTTGAGGACAAACAATTTTTGTTTGTGGTGGGGTGAGGCCCACCTTTTGTGATTATTGTTCTGCGTATATATATGGGTTTTTGAGCTACAAATTTTGTTTAGCACTATTTTTGTGGATGTTTGAGCTTGTGGCTCCTTGCTTTAATTGCAAATAATTTTTGGACCTTTCCAAAAAAAATTGTGCCGCCTCTTTTTTTGTTTGAATGTGGCTGTTCTCTTGCAAATTTGAGTACCTGTCTTGATCAATACCGATGTCTTGAAAAGTGCTCTTAATTGAACAAAAATGAATGTGCGGCTACGATGAGGCCAAATGAAGTTACATAGACAATATGTGAACTTTTTGCATCTCGTTCTGACTAGCCAATTATAAAATTGAGTCTCTTGTGATGAACATTGCACACTAGCGAAGTGTGGAGTCTTGTTTGACATTTGTGTCAATGCCTTCTGTGATGAGCTTACCATGAACCAAGTGTGATGACACCTAGAATTTGCCCTGTTGGTCCGGTTGACTAAGTGATGCAATCTCTTGAAATGATCTTAGGCAACTTTGAAGAGTGTGAAAAAATCTGACATTATACCTCTTTTTCTGGCCTACCTGGTGAGTGTGTGAACTTTTCTTGAACACCTTTTGAGCCTTAGCCTTTACTTCGAAGAAACTTGATGAAATTGTGACCTTTCTTTATCCCTCCACCCTTAATTCTCATGAGATGTTGTTTGTCTGAATAGCCAACTTAGGCCAAAAGCCTAAGTTTGGAGTGTGGTGAAAAGTGAAGGTAAATCAAGAAGTGCAAAGAAGTCCCTTTTGACCCATGATTTTGAGAAAGATGGAACCCTTCCATACAAAAAAAGAAGAAGAAAATAATGAAAAAGTTGTGAAAATACAAAAAGAAATGGGGTGTCTAACAGTCCATGGAAGATGAATAATTGAGTGACTTGTGAGCACGAATGAGAATGATGAAGAAAAGGAAAGAAAGTGTTGTTCACACCACATTTAATGAGGATAGAAGTCACTGAGCGAGAATGACCATACCTTTACACTCAACCCCGTTACAAGCCTTGAAAAAGACCTTTTTGATCTTGAGTGAGCGGAAACAAGTGTTGATTGGAAAATACGGGCAAACCTATGGGTGAAGTCATGCATTGTGTTCATCTTTTTGAGTGTGAGTGTTGATTTTGATTCTGGAGATATAAATTGTTGAACCATTGTGTGTGAATATGGAATCATTCTTTGTGTGAGGGAATTTGAGTAACTTTGTTGAGCTTGAACTTGCATTTGAAGCAAGTATTGAGAACTTGAGAGTCTTTTGATAATGGTGAGTCACAAGTTGAATCTTTGAGTGCACAATCGATCCTTGCATGAGTATGTTGAGTCATTTTGTGTGCATTCATGATTGAATCTTGTGTAGCGCTGTTTCAGATATCCTTTTTGAACTGTTGAACTTGAGTTTTACTTGAGGACAAGCAAAAGTTTAAGTTGGGGGTGTTGATGAGTCCACAGTTTGGACTCATTCAGGGCTTTATTTAGATAGATTTAGTGTCCTCAAATGTTTATTTTGTGTCAATAACTGATGTAAAATCCTTGATTTCTAGGTATTTGGATTGAGGAATAGAGCATGGAAACTAATGAGCAAAAAGGAACAAGGCAGCTGAAAGAACAAAGAAAAGAAGGCCTGGTGATCGCCTAACCCATTGGGAGAGTCGCCGAATGGCTATGATCTCGCCTAAACTTCTACTGTGCCAAGCCTTGAAGGAGAAAATCATGTCAGCGATGGAATGGATAAGTCGGCGTGTCGCCGAACGATTCCGCGATGCAGTGTTAGATCGCTCAAAGTTACAGAATTTAAGGATGCTGAAGACCAAGGAAAAAAGGCGATGGTACTGACCAAAGGGCAGATCGCCGAGTGGATCGGCGATCCTGACTTACGGCGCCGATTGGTCCTTCGTAGCATATTTTTGGCGACTATAAATACATTTTTGAATTCTTAGTTTAGTATATGTTTTCAAAATATACAATTAGTTTTCATAATATAGAATTTCTGAGATAGTACAAGGAGTATTGAGACAATATTTTTCTTAGCTTTGAAAAATTGAAGTTTTCCATTTTTGAGAAATTGGAAGTGGGTCTTTGAGATTCTTCAATTTGGACATTTGTAAAGACGAAATTAATCTTAACCATTTGATGGAAACACAATTTGGTAACGATTTCTATCTTTTTATGATGTAAAGCTTAAACCCCAATTCTTGGGGTGTGATTATAGGTTGATTTAGCTTATGGATATTGTTATTTGATATTTTAAATTTTGTTTAAAGGTGATTTCAATCAGTAATTGTGGGTTAATTTAAAGGGTTATAGTTGCAAATGCAATTCTACCTTCATGTTTTTGGCTTGCTCGAGTGAGAGGTTTTAAAACCAAGATTACTCATTTGATGATTAGTGGGTATTGGGATGTCATGGGTTCAACTCGAGAGAGTGAATCCTAAACCCTTTTCCACACATTTAGCTCGAGAGAGTGAATGGACTAGAACGTAGGCTGTTCTTAATTGCTGCTTATTGGTGTTCGAGAGAAACCAATTTGATTCGGGGTAAATTGTTCGAGAGAGTTTATCCCCACTAAAGTCTTGCTTATTCACTGATTCACAGCTATTTACTATCAGTTGCAATCACCCATTTGTCTACCTTAGCCTGTAATCCAATCACATCCCAAGAACCTGTCTCTTTACTTGTTAATTAGTGCTATTTGATGCTGTTGAAGTTGATAATTAAAATCAAAACCCCCATATTTGACACATGTGTCACCCCTAAATATAAAGTATGCTTTTATTCATAAATGTCTTTACCTATGATTGACTTGAACTTATTTGTACTTGGCTCTTGAATCTTAAGCATGTACCACTCCCCGTGGGATTCGACCCCAACTCACTTAGTTGGGTTATATTACTGACTAACTATCGTTGACACTTAGAATTGGAAGAAGTGTCCTGATACGTGAAATCAACCGACCTCTGTCGGAATCCTTTGGCTTTGGGCGCTCGTGGGGAGGAATGTACATGTCCTTCTCCCCATCCCTTTCTTTCCAAACGTGATTTCGATCTCTCCATTGTCTATCATGATCTCTCCAACCTTCATCACTGCTCCAACCTTGGTTACCACCCTACCTCGGGTAGTTTGCACGATAACCACCTCCTAGGTTGGCTAGGAAATTCACCTCTTCGTTGTACAACTCCTCAAACTTGGCCTCTTTGGGGTTCACACACCTAACACCCCCGACATTGACACTCCTAGCACCAGCTCCCATGACATTTTTAGTCAAAATATCAAGTTGGGTCATGATCTTGGCCATGTTCTAATCCCTCTATTAGTCTTTCTCCATCTGCTCCTTGGTCAATTTGAAAATGAGGGGAGAGACCTGGTCTTCACAGGTGTACCATGCCCGGTTGATTGTGATCATGCCATCCAAGAGCTGAGTTGCTATCACCTAAGGTTGCTACATTAAACCTCCTCGAGAAAGTTGGTCAGCAACACCCTTGTTTACCAAATCAAGGCTCCGGTAAAAATACTGCAACAAAACATTGTCAGGTAAACCATGAGTTGGGCATTGTAGTGCCAACTTCTTGAATCGCAGCCAAGTCTCATGAATTGGCTCAACCTCCAAATGCTTAAAGCTCTGGATGTTGTCACGAAGAGTCATCATCTTTGAAGGATGGAAAAATCACACTTGAAATGCGGTGACAAGCTCTTCCCACGAAGTGATCGAGTCTCGCGGCAATTCAGCCAGCCACTTACACACTTCCCCTATTAGAGAAAACAAGAACAACCTCAACCGAACTGACTCTTGGGATATATTCTTGAAGGAGAACGGCCCGCAAACATCAACCAAATCTCTGATATGCTCATGGGGATCCTCATGAGCCAAACAGCCCCTTCAATTACAAGAGTTGTAGTATAGTGCTAGTAATGTGGAACACAGCGTTCCTTCAACCGGCGGCAAACGAATGGAACCAATTCCACCCATAAGATGAGGGTCATTAGCATTAGGCTCATTGGCATCGTTGAGGTGACCGATGTCATCTTGGTGGCCCACTTGGCTACCATTGCTTCCGTTCACACTCATGCTCTCTGTTTCAAAACACAAACAAGCAAACCAAAACTAAAAATAAGTAGATTCCACTATAACTAACAAGAATAAAATTCAACTGAACTAAAGAATCTTAACCAACACCACTCACTGGAAGCAGCGCCATTTTTATTACACGTATCAAGGACACTTCATCCAATTTTAAGTGTCAACGATCACTAGTCAGTATAATAACTCAACTAAATGAGTAGTGGTCGAATCCCATAGGGAGTGGTACGTGTTTAAGATTCAAGAGTAAAGTGTAAACATGTTCAAGTCAACCACATGAATAAACATTATTGAATAAACACATAATTCAAATTAGGGGTCGACACAAAAGTCAAATAACAGGGTAGTTTTGAATGTAGTTATCAACTACAGCAACAACAAATAATATGAAGTAACTAATATTGAGATGGGTTCTTGGGATGTAATTCGACTATAGGCTAATACAGACAAATGGGCAATTGCAACCGTTAGAAAATAGTTGTAAATTAGTGAATAAGCTAGACTATAGAGAAGGTAAACTTTCTATTGAACAATTTAACCCGAATCAAGTCGGTTTATCTCGCACACCGACAAGCAAGTAATTAAGAACAACCTACTGCTTAGTCCATTCACTCTCTCGAGCTGAATGTGTTGAAAAGGGTTTAGGATTCACTCTCTCGAGCTGAACCCATGACAACCCAATACGCACAAACTAAAAATCAATAATCTTGGTTTTAAAACCTCTCTCTCGAGCAAACTAAAAACACGAAGGTAGAACTGCATTTTCAACTACAATCCTTTATTTTTAACCACAATTAATGATTGAAATCACTTCTTGATAGCATTTAAACTAAAAATTAGCAATACCCATCAGATAAATCAACCCCTAATCAGATAATCACACCCCAATAATTGGGGTTTTAGCTAGACATTATAAAAAGATAAAAATCGTTACAAAATCATGTTTCCATCAACTGGGTAAGATTAATTTCATCTTTGAAAAGGTGCAAATATAAGAATCTCAATGACCCACTTCCGATTTCTCAAAAATGGAAAACTTCAATTCTTCAAACTTAAGGAAAATTTAGTCTCTCCACTCAGAGTTCAAAACTTCATAAAACTCAGAATAAAATATCAATACTCAATAATATCCCCTAAACTAAATATTCAAAAACATATTTATAGTCGCCAAAAATATGTTGTGAAGGACCATTCGTCGCAATAAGTCGGGCTCACCAATCAACTCGACGATCCGCCCTTTGGTCAGCTCCATCGCCTTTTTGCTTTGGCCTTCAACATCCTCAAGTTCTATAATTTAGGAGATCCAACACTGCATCGCGGAACCACTCGGCGACACGTCGACTACTCTTTTCTCTCACCAACTTGATTTTCTCCTTCAAGGCTTGGCACACTGGAACTTTGGGTGAGACGTTGGCCATTTGGTGACTCGCCAAAGGGACTTGGAGATCACCAGGCCCTTCATTTCTTTCTTTTTTCAGCTTGCTTCATTTCTTTTTGGAAATTAGTGTCCTTGCTTTGTTCCTCAATCCAAATACTTGGAAATCAAGGATTTTAAATCAGTTATTGACACAAAATGAGCATTTGAGGACACTAAATCTATCAAAATAAAGCCCTAAATGAGTCAAAATCTAGGACTCATCAAGAGCCTTCAGAGGTCGTGGAACACCTCACGAGCCTTGGGAAGGCTCGTGTAAGCCGGACAGAACCTCCCCAGCTCAGGCATCATACCACGGAGCCCTCCATGGGCCGTGGTATTGATGACAGGCCGTAGGAGGGTCCATGGACCAGCGCTAGCAGACCACTAGACGAAGTGAAGAACCACGTCAACCTTCACGGTCCGTGGTCTTTCACATGGGCCGTAGTAGGGCTCGTTGTCGAACAAGCCAAAACCAGTAGCTAGTGGCCAAGTACCATGACCCACTTGATGGTCCGTGGTAGGCCCTCATCAGAGTTTAAGTAGGGTCATTTTGATATTTTCCCTTGTAGGTTGGACACCTAAACTACATCGTTTCACCCCTAAACTATGAAGTTTTTGTCATTTTAAGCTCAGTAACTTAGTCAGAACCTTCCCTAATCGATCATTCACCAAAATCAAGCAAAAATTAGAGCAAAAGAAAAGAAAAAAGTTGACCAAGCTCTCTCTAAGAATGCTGTAAGTTTTCATCAGTTCCAGCCCTGAAATCAGAATATTTCTTCATGAAATTAATCACCACGTATGTGGGATTTCATTGGTGGATTACTTTCATCCACTAGGTTCGAGATTTCAGTCAGAATCTTGATTCCCTGAATATTGCTTAGACCTAGGGTTTCTAGAACTTTAGACAATGGTTGTGATTTAGCCATTAGTGTATTTCTAATCATATTATTGTGTATTTGTAATAATGTTGTTTAGTTCTTGCATGACTTTCAGAACCCTAGTTGTGTAGATTCATTTAGTTCATGAATTGCACTAGTTAGGACAGATAAACAGATATACATGCCTTAGTTTTCTATGTTTCATTATCAGTATTTGATGTTGCATTTTTTTAAAGTTAGCATGCCATAATATCGAGCTATTCAATATAATTCAGTTATGTTGTATTTTACACATTTCCAATTGGGAGTAAACTTAACACTGAGTTGGACTAGGGTCAGTAACCCTCATAGTCCCAGAACTACGTGCCCCCGTTGGTTTATAATTCTCCTCTTTGGGAATCAAATTTCGTGATCATGCCAATCATGCCTCCATAGCCTTGGCAAGGTATATTGGGTCCTCTCGATGAGCTTATACATCGGACTCCATATTTAACTCATGTGGTTTTATGTTGGTAGATAGTGGCTCCCATAGTTAGATTCTAGTGTATTGACCAGGTTACCAATTACATTTTTCAGTATTCAGTTTCAACATGTTATGTACTTGGTCATTGCATTCAATTTAGTTTATATTCAATATATCTCAGTATATTTATCATGTTCAGATTATATCATTGCTCAGTATGCTTTGTTCAGTTACATGTTTGTTCAGCTTTCTTATCATGTATGCTCAGTACCTTCAAGTACTGACACATACTTTGTGCTACATTTTTTCGTGATGTAGGTTCAGGTCCTCAACATCCAGATCATGAGTAGATCGGTCCCTGATCTATATTCAACAGTATCAGTGGTGAGTCATCATTCTTCGAAGATGATAGACATGTTCTTTATATTTCTAGTCTTTCATTTTAGTTTCAGTTTTATGAGAGTTAGTTGGGGCATGTCCTATCATCTCTAGTTAGTTAGAGGCTTATTATAGACATAAGACAGATTCAACATCAGTATTTCAATTATAGTTCAGTATCTTAAACTCTGGCTTAGTATTTATTTATTTAGATTACTATTAGGTATTCCCCACTTTACGTTAATTATGGTTTTAAGCTTCCGCATAGTCTATTTTATTCGGTAACCTTTTAGTATGCTTATGATATGCCAGCTCAGGGTTAGCTTGGGGTCACTCGTGATCCTAAGTCCTGTGTTTATGTCAAGGGGTAGCCTCGGGGTGTGACAAACTTGGTATCAGAGCCTTAGGTTTAAGCGTCCTAGGATGTATTAAAAGCCGCGCTAAGTAGAGTTTTTTATGGGTGTGAAGTGCACCACATCTAATGAGAGGGAAGCTACGAAGTGTTTTAGGCAAAAAACTTCACTTTCTTTCTACTCTTATTGTGCGTGAGGTATGATCCAACTTCGCGTTTCTTATTCGTCATTATGCATTTCACATCATACCTCCTCGCTTATGCCAGGAATGCTAATGCCCGCAATGCCAACGCAGCTTCTCTGGTCCCAGATCATGAGGTTGCAAATGCAGAGTTTTGAAACGTTATTCAGCTTTTGGTTCAGAGTGAAGCCAACCATAACAATCAGTGGGTTCGAGTTCCTACAAATACTAGTGTTGGATCAGTTGCAGCTAGGGTTCGAGATTCTATTCGCATGAATCCACCTGAGTTTTTAGGGTCGCAGATTGGTGAGGATCCACAAAACATCATTGATGAGGTTAAGAAGATTTTTGCAGTGATGCATGTGATATACCGTGAGTTTACGGTATTTTTAATACATTTTACTTAAGAGTTGGGTGTGTCTAGGGCAATTTTGTTTTATAATTAATGTTTTTATGTTATATTTGCAGGAAATAGGCTTGGACGAGGTTTAGAGAGACAACAACTGAATTTCTGCAGAAGGAGTAACCTACGGACCGTAGGTCCAGTCACGCTCTATAGGTTTGTGGCGTAGATGGAGCATCAGGGAATTCTTGACCAAGTGTGGAACCGTGGTGGGCATTTATAGACCGTAGGTCGACCTATAGGACGTCCTGCATATCCGTCATTTGTATCAGAAAGTCTGAGTTCCAGTACCTGATGAGAAAGTCTAAGTATGGAATCATGAGAGGGGACCCACGGATCATAGGTCAACCTATGGTCCGTTCTGCAGGTCCGTCATTTGCATCAGAAAGATAAAGGTTCCAACCTCTATGGAAACATTTTAAGTCTTGAGCTAGGGAAGGGACCTGCGGGGCGTAGGTCAATTCACGATCCATAGGTTAGTCTCGTCGAGTGAAGTCGCGTCTAATATTTTATTTCCTTATTTCATTTCATTTTTGTTTGGGACTATGTTATCTATAAATAGGGTATGTAAACCTCACTTTTGGGGGTTAGCTATTATTGTTTAACTTTAGTTCTTAGTGTGTTCTTGGGAATTAACTTGCAAACATTAGCAATTTGATTTCCTAATTTCGGTTTATAAAGATTCTTGCTTTGAATTTCAATTGAAAATTTTGGGTTTCTTTTACTCATTACTTAAGTTCATGAATTCTTCTTCTAACAATATGAATTGTGTTCTTGCTAATATGGGTAACTAAATCCACAACTAGGGTTGTGGGAACCATGATAAATTAATAAAGTATGAATAATAACTAAGTAATTCTTGAATAGTGTTGATGCATACATTGGTAATTATTTCGCTTAGAAGTCTTTTTAAGGAGTGCATGCGTTAGAACTCGCTTTGTTGCTACTTGCCGGACCAAGGAGGTAGTTAATAAGAAAATAATTATCAACAGAGATTTAGTGTGATACTATCTAATAGTCTAATGTGAATTGGTGCGGGAGTGAAAACTAAGCCATACATTGATGTGATATCTAATCTGAGGTAAAGGTAAGGGTTAGTAAATTAGACACACGTAGCCGGACCAAGGCGCGGGGTGAATTTTCCTATTTGGTGGACCAAGATCTTAGGGATACATATCTTACCACTTTGAATGTGATACACTAGGATATGATTACTATTATTAGGATTACCGCGTTATGAGCTTATAGGGAACACATTCCTAGTTATTTCTAATAATCTGAAAATAAATACTTAGTTCAAAGCTATTTTTATTATTTTTATTTTAGTTTCAATTTAAATTCCCCCCTTTTTATATAACGACTATCGAGTTAAATATCTTTTATTGACAACATTCTTCCATATTTTCTGTGGGATCGACCCTGACTCATAGTTGGGTAAATATATTGTATACGACCATTTATATTTCTTTTAAAGAAGTATATTTGAGCGTTATCAAGAATGGTCCGGCTGCCGGGGAATAAGGCTTTCAGATTAAGTTTAATTACATTATTGAACTTTAGTCAATTATTTCCTAATTTGACTTTTTCTTTTGTTTTTGTTTCTCTCAGGTTTATACTCTAGTGTCTGCCAAGTAGACAGAGTCGAGGCGAACCATTGACCCCATACAATCTAGAGTTAAGCAAAACTTTGAGAAGAATGAATAATCAAGGGGTCCTAGTCAAACCAATCGGGGAAAATCTAGGTGATGGAGTTGAGGTGCAACCTCCCGGGATTGTGAATGAGAATGCTTAGGTTCATGGTGAAAATCTACTTGGTGATGCATTGAGAGTAAAGAATCCACCAGGACCAATGTTGCGTGATAACTACAGGGTAAACTTGAATATCGTTGAATCTGAAGGACCTATTATTCTACCTCATCTACCTCTGGGGAATACATTCGTGGTGACTAGCAGTCTGATGCAGATGCTTACAACGAGGGGTTTGTTCTCTGGTATGGCATCGGAGGATCCGCATGGGCACATGGCCAAGTTGAGGAGTGTTTGCAAGAGTTGTGTGGGTCGACCAGAATTGGACATAGATGTCATTGGGTTGAGAGTCTTCCCTCTGTGTTTGACCGGTGATGCTGCGGTATGGTTTTCTGAGCTCCCATATAACTACATTCATACATGGGATCAATCGCACAAGGTGTTCATGTCTAAGTACTTTCCATTGTCAAAGAAGCTGAACCACAAAGATAAACTCAACAACTTTGTGGCACTACCTGGACAGTCTGTGAGTAGTTCGTGGGATAGGTTCACTGCATTTATTAGAAGTGTTCTGAATCACCACATTGATGATAAATCGTTGAAGGAATACTTCTACAGAGGTCAGAATGACAATAGTAATGGTGTACTTGATATTATCGTTGTAGGTTCATATGGTGAGTGTTCTTTTGAGCAGATCGCTGAGAAATTAGAGAACAAAGGTTGGAGCACTAGAAAGTCAGACACTGGGAAGAGAACTTTTGCAGTTCAATCTACACCTAGTCAATATGCCGATGATATTCGTGAGGTGATGGCTGGAATGAGGACCGAACTAGGGTTGGTGTTGAAGCATGTGAGCGGAGGTGCTGAAAAGGTAAATGCTGTGAATTATTTGACTAGGAATCCACTACCGATTGAGGAATGCTACTATGAAGAGGATACTTATGTGGTGAATGATTAGATGGGGGGTTTCTGAGCCAACGCCCAAGGTTCCAAGTTGGATAATTGGCGCCAAGGCCAAAGAAACCAAGGTCAGAACTATGGCAACTACAACCGAGAGGGTCAATAGGTACGGGATGGGAACTACAATCACGACAACAACTACAACCTTAACAAATATGGCAACACAAACGATAGGGCTGGGCCTTATGTTCCTCCTCAAAATCGGGAATCTGGCAATAGAGAAGTTGGGGGTAATATGTCACGGATTGAGGATATGATTCAGAAGATGATGAAGAGGTTTGATTCGAGTGATGAGAATGTGAAGGAGATGCGAAACGACTTGTCTGGTATTGGTCAAAAAGTTGATGTCCATGAAGTGTCGATCAGGCAACTTAAGCAGCAAATGAATTAGTTGTCTACTACAGTAAACCCACATCAGCCTGACACTCTTCCTAGAAACACTATCTGAAATCCAAAGAATGATGGGCATTGTATGGCAATGACTACTCGAGGGTGTAAGCAGACCATTGAGCCACCTATGCCGTCTGAGGTGGAAATCGTGGATGAGAAAGATGATGATGAGATTGAGGTTACTGGAGATTCCAAGAATGCTACAGAGAAGGAAGCAGAGATAACCCAAAAAGTTGTCCTCATGCCTAGACCTCCACCTCAATTCCCATAGAGGTTGGTGAAGAAGAATGAAGAAGGAAAGTACCCCAGGATTATCGCTATGTTGAAACAACTTTCCATCAATGTTTCATTGATAGAAGCTTTGGAGTGAATGCCTGGGTATGTAAAGTTCATGAAAGATCTGGTGACTAAGTAAATGGCCGTCAGTTTTGAAGATGATGATAGATTGCAACATGGTGGTGCTATTGCTACAAGGTCACTTGTGCAGAAGAAAGAGGATCCTGGTGCCTTCACTATTTCTTGTACCATCGGGTTGCTACATTTTGCGAAGGCATTGTGCGATTTGGTTGAGAGTATCAATCTGATGCCATTGTCGATTTACAAGAAGTTGAGTTTAGGGACACCAAAACCGACTGCTATGCGACTACTTATGGCCGATAGAACTGTGAAGAAGCCCATTGGTGTTATCCAAGATATGCTTGTGAAAGTGGAATTGTTTATTTTTTTGGTGAATTTTGTGATACTTGACTGTGAGGTTGATTTTGAGGTCCCCATCATTCTAGGGGAGACCATTCCTTGCTACTGGGCGCGCTTTGGTCGATATAGAAAAGGGACAGATGAAGTTCTGATTGAACAATGAAGAGGTAACTTTCAATATTTGTAGGTCTATTAAGCAGGGTAGTGAACTCAAGTCGGTATCAGTGGTGAATCATATAGTGGAGCGAGGTGCTGAGGTGTCTATTAAAGAGCGATTGAGTGTTGATGCATTGGCAGCGGTTATGATGAAGTTTGAGGGTGTTGGTATTGAAGACTATGATGAATGGGTCGCCACACTTGATAGGTTCGAATTCCGTTCCAAACCAAAGAAAATTGGGTTATATATGAAGAATTGCGATTCTACACCCGCAAGACCGCCTGTTGAAAAGGCTCTGAATATGGAGATTAAGGCCCTACCATCACAATTTAGGTATGTATTCTTGGGGATAAAAGATACTTTACCGGTCATCATTGCGGCAGATTTGAATGTGGAGCAAGTTGAGGCTTTGGTTTATGTGTTGAAGAGGTTCAAGAGGGCTATTGGGTGGACGATTGCGAACATTATTAGGAATCCTTCTGACATTTGTTCTCATAAAATCCAACTCATGCCGGATCACAAGCCTAGTATTGAGAACCAAAGGAGATTGAATCTGTCTATCCAAGAGGTAATTAAAAAGGAAATCATCAAGTGGTTGGATGTTGGAGTCATTTATCCCATTGCCGATAGTAGTTGGGTTTGTCTTGTTTAGTGTGTGCCCAAGAAAGGTGGGATTACTGTGGTACCTAATGCGAGAAACGAGCTTGTTTCGATGCGGCCCGTGACTGGATGGAGAGTTTCAATGGACTACCGGAAATTGAATGCTTGGATAGAAAATGACCACTTCCCTATGTCGTTCATGGATCAGATGTTGGACCACCTTGCTGGTAAGGGCTGTTATTGTTTTCTTGATGGTTATTCGGGCTACAATCAGATCTCCATAGCTCCGGAAGAGCAAGAGAAGACCACATTCACTTGTCCTTATGGGACTTTCACCTTCAAACGGATGCCATTTGGGTTATGTAATGCTCCAGCGACCTTCCAGCATTGCATTATGCCGATATTCTCTGATATGATGGAGAACACTATTGAGATATTTATGGATTATTTCTTTGTGGTTGGTGACTCATTTGATGTTTGTCTGGATCATTTGGCCGAGGTACTGAATCGGTGTGAATAGTGCAATCTTGTGCTGAATTGGGAAAAGTGCCACTTCATGGTGAAAGAGGGTATCATTCTTGGTCATCAGATTTCTGAGAAGGGTATTGAGGTTGATAGAGCGAAAGTCGAGGTAATTGAAAAGCTCCCACCACCTATCTCTGTAAAAGGTGTTAGAAGTTTTCTTGGGCATG
>NW_006239129.1:437952-447169 GCF_000226075.1 Solanum tuberosum
GCAAACTGCTCGAAAAGGAGTATAAGTTTGATTTTGATGATGCTTGTTTGAGATCATTTGGAGAGTTGAAGGAAAAGCTAGTATCCGCACCTATCATTATTTCACCGGATTGGGGGCAACCATTTGAGGTAATGTGTGATGCGAATGGAGTGGCGCTTGGTGTGGTATTGGGACAGAGGCGAGAGAAGATTCTTCATCCTATTTACTATGCCAGCAAAGCTATAAATGTGGCTCAAACGAACTATACAATGATTGAATAGGAACTCCTTGCTTTGGTTTTTGCATTCGAGAAATTTCGATCCTATTTGCTTCATACTAAAGGTCATAGTGCATACTGACCATTCTGCATTTAGGTATATGTTAGGTAAGAAGGATGCAAAACCGAGGTTGATTAGATGGGTATTGTTGCTGCAAGAGTTTGATTTTGAGGTGTAAGACAGAAAGGGGACAGAAAATTAAGTGGCCGATCATTTGTCCAGATTAGTGGAGGAAGCTATGCTCAATCTAGGAGATGGGGATAAAATTAATGATGCGTTTCCAGATGAACAATTATTGGCTTTTTCTCATGACTTATTTCTTGGATCGTAGACTTTGCTAACTACATGGCAAGTGATCTGGTCCCATCGGATTTGTCTTTTCACCAAAGGAAAAAGTTTATGCAAGATGTGAAGAAGTTCTTCTGGGATGAGCCTTATTTGTTCCGTATTTGTACTAATGGGATTATTCGTCGTTGTGTGCCCGAGGTTGAGATGTTGAGTATACTAGAGGCGTGTCATTCATCGCCTGTTGGTGGGCATCATAGTGCTATTCGGACATCACATAAAATCTTGCAGTTTGGTATTATTGGCCTACCATCCACCAAGATGTTCATGATTTCTCCAAGTCGTGTGATCATTGCCAAAGAGAAGGAGGAATTTCAAAGAGGCAAGAGCTACCTATGAATCCGATCTTGGTGATTGAGTTTTTTGATGTTTGGGGCATTGATTTTATGGGTCCATTTGTGAGTTCACATGGGATGAAGTATATTCTTGTTGCGGTTGATTATGTGTCGAAATGGGTGGAAGCAATTGCGCTTTCAAACAATGAAGGTAAAAGTGTCACCGCATTTCTGAAAAAGATTATCTTCTCCCGATTTGGTACACCTAGGGCGATTATCAGCAATGGAGGTTCCCACTTTTGCAATAAGTTGTTCAAGGCCTTGTTAGAGAAATATGGAGTCTGTCACAATATAGCCACTCCATACCATCCGCAGTCTAGTGGGGAAGTTGATGTGTCCAATAGAGAAATTAAGCAAATCCTTTCTAAGATTGTGAATGCTAATATAACTGATTGGTCTAGAAGGCTTGCTGATGCTCTATGGGCATATCGCACCGCATTCAAGACTCCAATAAGTGTGTGCCCCAACCAACTTGTATATGGGAAGTCTTGCCATTTGCCGGTAAAGCTAGAGCATAAAGCTATGTGGGCGCTAAAGAAGTTAAATTTGGATTGGGGCACCGCATCGAGTAACAGAGTAAGTAACATGAACGAGCTTGATGAGTTTCGCCTAAAAGATTATGAAAGTTCAGCCTTGTACAAAGAGAAGATGAAGAAGTATCATGATCAAAAGATCGAAAAGCATGAATTTGTTGTGGGTGATCTGGTGCTCCTATTCAACTCTAGGTTGCAGTTATTTCCTGGCAAGCTCAAGTCCAAGTGGAATGGGCCATTCATAGTCACTCAATTAATCCCGCATGGAGCGATCGAGCTCGAAAACAATGAGGGAACAAGGTTCAAGGTAAATGGGCAAAGGATCAAGGTCTACATGGGAAAAGAGGAGAATGTGCGAGAGGTGGTTGAGGTGTACTATCTTGATGAAGTCTGAGTAATCAAGAGGCATGCGTCTTGCCGTGACGTTAAATCAAGCGCTGCTTGGGAGGCAACCCAAGATGTACAATCTAGCCAACTATAGGTTTTTCTTTTCGATTTAGGAGTTATCTTTGTTTTATTTGATTTACTGTAATTCTTTAGGTTGCTAGTTTATTTATGTTTTAGTGTTGGCTAGATATAGCATATGCTCTGTGTCTAAAAAAAGTGTCCAGAAAATGTAAAAAGAAAGGCCTAACGGTTGCTACATATGCTTGGATGAAAACCAAAATCTGCAGAAAAATGTTTGTTGCAGAGGTCTACGGACCCCATCGACGGTCCGTGGTTTCATGCACAGACCGTGAATAGTGGTCGTAGACCACCAACTAAGTTTTCAAAATTTTCTAGGTACTAAGTAACCTACCGACCCAACCCACAGTCCATAGGTTGACCCACAGCCCGTAGACAAGGTTTCATGGGTCCAAAGTTAGGGTTCTGTCGACTTGACTCGGACCCCTTTCTAATAAAACTCTTCATTTTTTATTCTTCCCCCACTTCCCATATTCCCTCTGAACCATTTCTAACCCCTCCATATCCCATAACTCACTCATTATATCCCCAAATCACTCTTATCTCCCATACATATCATCCCTCATACCATATTTCCATTCCTCTCTCTCCCAAATCTGATCACTCCCATTTTTGCCTTCCCAAGAAGAGTTCAAGGTTCGGGTTCGGTGTCACAAAGGTCTAAGGAGTTTTAGCATCACACAATCACCCACTTCCATTAATTGTAAGGTAAACGATTTCAACTTAACTCTGAATTTTGGTATTCATTGTTCAATATTTGAAGTCATGAAGTGGATCTTGACCTTGGGTTGTTTTTGTATGAAAATCCATGATAAACAATAGTTAGAAACACCCTTGGGATGATAGAATGTATTGTGTTCGTCTTTGTAATCAAATAACTTTGGGTAAATAGTCTAAATGGAAGTTTTGACTTAGGGTTCCTAGTTTTGTATGTAATAAATGTGAAATAATAAGTAATTGGAACCCTAGGGATGACAAACTATCAAATATTGTGTTGAAATGCATGATTAAACTTAAGGTGATTGTTGAATTGTTGAGAAAAATGGTTTAAGAATGAGGCATGTCTGATACCTGGCACAGATCTAACCCACGAGACTTCGTCTAGGGACCGTAGGTCAACCTACGGACCGTAGATCAGGTCCGTGGGTTTGTTGCACATGGAGAATCCACTAAGTGTGGAACAACGGAAGTGGACTACGGTTCGTAGGTCAACCTACGAACCGTTCTGCACATCCGTCGTTCCCATCAGAGCCCAAATTTTTAGAATCTCTGACCTACGGAGGGAACCCACGGACCGTAGGTGGCCACTGAAGCTATTGTCTGATTTATTTATTTTTCGAAAATTCTTTTAACTGCGTTATTGGTTTGTTTTGGTACTAACTAAACCTCCAAAGGTACCATGGCTCCTAAGAAAGCACCGACCTACGCATAAAAGGGCAAGTTCAAATCTGTGGTGCCGACTCTTCGGCTAATTAATGAAGATACTTATATGGAGAAGGATCCCTCCTATGTCCCACCTACTACTAGGACAACTGCACCTCAGACTAGTCACTGCCTCCTAGTCTGATGAGGAGGATACACTGATCGGTTCACCGGCTGGGTCTGCTTCCGACTCTGAGTCCGCCTCAGCTTTCGGATCCGCATCCGGTTCTAGTTCACATGGGAAGACTGCCTCGTCTGATGAGGCTACTAGTGCTAGGGTCATTCCCCTACCACCTAACATCGAGACCGCTGCAATTGCTGAGGAGCTAAACCGGTGGTGTGTTAATGGTAAGTGGAAGATTAACAGGGATGCCAGGATGATAACTGAGAAGGAGAGGATGGCTCGTTCAGTCTTTGATGAGCGTTGGGTTTGCAAAGGCAGCTTGCACACCGTTCCCACCATTCATGAGCTCTTCAAAAGACACAGTTGCGAGTGGATGGCCCGTAATCCAGGATCTTACAGCGAGGAGATCGTGAGGGAGTTTTATGTTTCCTACGTAGCCACCGTCCGAGGTTCGATTGAAAAATGGGCGAAGCCATCTGCCTAGCCTCCTCTCAAGGCTACACTGGTTCCTGGGGTTTCGGTTGACATATCAAAGGCTACTATTCGTAGATTCCTATATGGCTCGGGCCATACTCTAGCAATCAACACGACAGAGTTTGATTATCAATGGGATATCGTAAGGAGCAGAGCATTCCAACGGAATACAGAGCAAAAGGAGGATTTTTTGCATTGGTTGGCCAGCAACCCGAGTGCAGGCATCAAAAAGGCCACTTTGACTTTTGTGGCAAAATTCTTCTGGTTGTTAGTGTGAAACAGGGTATCTCTTATGCAAGCCGACAATGTTCTTACTTGGCACCACGCAGTCATGGTGGAAACCCTAGTTTCTGGTTTTGAGATGGACTTTGCCTGCATGATTATTGTGGAGATTCAGGAGAGGGCTTTCAAGGCCACCATTACTTACCCATTTTTATGCCTCATCTTTCAGTTGTGCATGGACTCTGGAGTGCCGGTCTAGCATTGTGATAAGTTGATCCAGGCGACCAAGACCCTGGATATAGGCCTGATTCGAGATGAGGTGAATGTGGCGGCACCACGCAGAGAGCCGCAGGTTGAGGTATATCCATTGGGAGCAGACTTTGTTGCCGATGTGGAGCAGATGCAGGGTGATGAGCCTGCCCCTCCAGCCCCCACTGAGGATTCTCCGGCCTCCCATTCGTCGGCCGCTAGTCAGGCTCGAATCCAGAAGTTGAAGGCCCAGCTGGCCTCATTACTCCAGCTTATTAGGCCTTGGATGAAATGGGTGATTGATGAGTCCGCGACTAGGGTAGAGCAACGGATGGAGCAGATGATGGACAGAAAGGTTCAGGTTGTTCACCAGCGTCTTGATGCATTCGAGTTACGTGTCTTGGAGCGACCTGCCCCCACCACATATGTGTCTTTTTTCCAAACGGAGCTAGCTAGTCTCTGGGCTAATCTTGACACACTCATAGCTCCACCAGAGACAGAGCCTGCTTCAGCCCCCATGACACCGATTGATAATATGATGTTTGATGCTTTATTTGGGGATGAGATGCCACCTCTTACTTATTCCCTTCATGCTGAGAAGCGCCCCCACTCTAGTTGGGCTTCTGATGATACTGAGACCGTGAGAGTTAGCAAGAGGGAGTGCCAAGAGACTGAGGCGGCTCGGAGGGATTCTATCATTGATAAGGAGTTGCGACATTAGAGGCTTAGGTGGATTGGCGTTGGTGCCTCAAGCAGTATGAGCACTATTGATGGTGCGGTGAGAGTTGAGGTTAGCACTACTAAGGGTGCTGAGGTTATTGATGCGGGCACTACTGAGGGTGACCCGTGTGTTGATCCAATGGGATCCTGGAAACTGAACCCACCTACTTGTTGATAGGTCTTCGACGCTATCTGCCACATGTTTGCTTCACCCGATTCTTTGTTCTTTAGTTTTGTGCATTGGGGACATTTGCACTCTATTTTGTTGGGTGTGGGATAAACGGATTGTGAGTGATAGGGTGAAGTCTGAGTAATCCAACTCATAATCTTCTCTTGGGGTTTTATTGCCTGTGTTCTTTTCCCCTTAAGAGACTGTATTAATTTCTGTTGAACCGGCATGTGTTAGGATTGTATGTGTAGAAGCATGAAAAAGAATGAAGCATAATGGCATAATTAAGAATGAAAAATGATACCCGGTCAAAACTTTTGATATGTACTAAAATCTGTAGGCTAGAATGAGTTGAATGTGTTGGCTCTGAATGTGACATGATAAGAACCGATTTGACCTCATGACTTAAGCTAAAAACTTGAACTGGGTAATCTAATAATCTGATAATGAAACAAGGTGCCAAGAGTGTGTGTAAATAGTTTAATGTTCAGATAGTTTTGTGCAAATCTAGAACTTGCCCCGTTGGTTCAGCTAGGATAATCTAGGCTAGAAGTTGGGAAGTGATCATAGGCCATTGTTCAAATTAGTCCACTTAAGCCTAAAATGATCTAACCAAATATTAGCATTAATCCCTTTTGATCCAAATATTTGAGCCTAAAATTGACCATTTCTTTTGATTCACCTAACTCACCTTCCCTTAAAATATTGTCTTGGCCTCGGTACCTCCTTGGACATGTGCACCTTGACTTAGCCTAAACGCCTAAGTTGAGGGTGGCTAAGCCAAAATTTACCTCGATCTTAGCCCTCGTTTGACATCGGACATTGTGCACCTCAACTAATGCAAAATGCATAGGTTGAGGGTGGCAATGAAAGAGGAAACCCAATGAAAAAAGGGTATGAAAAGAGTTGTGTGTTAAAAAGAGAAAAAAAGAAAGAGGATGTGGCTTTTTGCATAAAGAAGCAAAAGAAAAGTGTTGAAAGAAATAAAATAAAAATGAATTGAAAGAAAAAGAATAAAGTGAGAAATAAGAGTCAAAAAGTCAAAGGTCACATCCATGTTGCAAAGAGTTGAGGAAAAGAAAGTGAAATGAAAAGATGCCAAAAATAGGTGAAAGAAGAGGTAAATAGCCAATGTAATGTCAAGGAGGGCAATAAGTCACTAAAAAGTACCCAAATGTACAACACCTGACCCTGAGCCTACGTTACAAGCTAAGAAAGTCATGTAGTGATCCTAGCAACTAGTTTGGAGAGTCTAAGTAGTGAAAATAAGGGCAAGCTTATGGCATTGAGCACTAACTGTACTTGAAGTTACTTCTGAGCGTGAGTGTTGAATGAATCATTGTACTTAAAATCATATGCATTGTGTGAAAAAAGGGATTTCGTTTGAATTAAGGGCACTAGTTTCATTGTCGGAAAGTTGGTGCCTTAGTGATGGTCAAAAAGTGTATGTTGTGGGTCTATTGGTCGATCTTTGTCATATCTTGATCCGCATGAGCTTGTTTAGTCTAAGAGAAAAGATTTGCACTCGGAAAGGGAGTCGGGATAGAAAGCCATGTGATTGCTTGTGTTTGAATGTCTGTTTCTATACAAGTGTCGTTAAGAGTCTTAGTGTGTCGCTTGAGGACAAACAATAAATTTAAGTTGAGGGTGTAGATATACCGTGAGTTTATGCTATTTTTAATATATTTCACTTAAGAGTTGTGTGTGTCTAGGGCCATTTTGTATTAGAATTAATGTTTTTACGTTATATTTGAAGGAAATAGGCTTGGACGAGGTTGAGAGAGACAACAACTGAATTTCTGCAGAAGGAGTCACCTGCGGAGGTGACCTACGGACCGTAGGTCCAGGCACGCTCCGTAGGTTGGTGGCGTAGATGGAGCATCAGGGAAGTCTTGACCAAGTGTGGAACCACAGTGGCCATTGACGGACCGTAGGTCGGCCTACGGGCCGTCCTTCATGTCCGTCATTTGTATTAGAAAGTCTGAGTTCCAGTACCTGATGAGAAAGTCTAAGTATGGAACCACGTGAGGGGACCCACTGACCGTAGGTCAACCTACGGTCCGTTCTGCATGTCTGTCGTTTGCATCAGAAAGTTGAAGGTTCCAACCTCTATGGAAAAGTTCTAAGTCCTGAGCTACGGAAGGGACCTGTGGGTCGTAGGTCGATCCACGGTCCATAGGTCAGTCTCATCGATTGAAGCCGCGTCTAGCATTTTATTTCCTTACTTCTTTTCCTTTTTGTTTGGGACTATGTTTTCTATAAATAGGGTATGTAAACCTCGTTTTTGGGGGTTAGCTAATATTGTTTAACTTTAGTTCTTGGTGTGTTCTTGGGAATTAACTTGCAAACATTCGCACTTTGATTTCCTAATTTTGGTAATAAAGATTATTGCTTTGAATTTCGATTAAAGATTTTGGGTTTCTTTTACTTATTACGTAAGTTCATGAATTCTTCTTCTAACAATATGAATTGTGTTCTTGCTAATATGGGTAACTAAATCCACAACTAGGGTTGTAGGAACCATGAGCGATTAACCAAATATGAATAATAACTAAGTAATTCTTGAATAGTATTGATGCATGCATTGGTAATTATTTCTCTTAGAAGTCATTTTAACGAGTGCCCACGTTAGAACTCGCCTTGTTGCTACTTGTATAACCAAGGACGTAGTTAATAAGAAAAGAATTATGAACAGAGAATTAGTGTGGTACTATCTAATAGTCAAATGTCAATTGGTGCGAGGGTGAAAACTAAGTCATACATTGATGTGATGTCTAATCTGAGGTAAAGGTAAGGGTTAGTAAATTATTCACATGTAGCCGGACCAAGGTGCGGGGTGAAATTTCTTATTTTGTGGATCAAGCACTTAGGGATACATATCTTACCACTTTGCTTGTGATACACTAGGATAGGATTACTATTATTAGGATTATCGCGTTATGAGATTATGGGGAACACATTCCTAGTTATTTCTAATAACTGAATATAAATAAATACTTAGTTCAAAGCTATTTTTATTGGGGTTTTTTCATTTTAAATCCCCCCATTTTTATATAGCGACTAATGAGTTAAATATTTGCTATTGACAATATTCTTCCATATTCTCTGTGGGATCTACTCGACTCATAGTTAGGTAAATATATTGCATACGACCATTTATATTTCTTGAAAAGAAATATATTTGGACGTTGTCAAGATTGGCGCCGCTGTCGAGGAATGTGGCTTAGAAATTGTCTTTAGTATTTATTTTGACTTGTAGTCCTTTTTTGTTTCTTAGGATTAGTTTTAAATTAGTTTTTTTATTTGTTATTATTATCATATTTCTTTTACTCTTGTTGAGATGTCATCTGACAAAGTATGTAGTGATAAGTGTCCTTGCAATTCTTGTACTTTTGATATTATGGATTCTTAAAGGATAATATTTTCTCAACAAGATAAGTTGTATGGGGACATGAAAGATTTGTTAATACTTTGCTATAAATCAATATGTAAAGCGCATGCTTGAAGATATCTTTGGTTTTATCTCTATTATTTAGATTGTGAGTTGAGTGCAAAGATTAAATCATATGACACCCAACAATTTAGTTATAATATGTGTGAGGAAGAAAAGATACTTATGAGTCAACTTGAAGACCTAAAAGTTGAGGGCCAATTGATTGATCATACTTTTATTGATGTTGTCATTTTTGAGAAGAATACACTAGAGTTATGTAATGAAGTAGATAATATTATATTTAAAAACTCTAGTATCTGTAAATATGAGGGTGTAAATAATAATACAATTCATAAGTTAGGGTGCACTAGACCTCATTCCAATCATTTTTTTCACATTGTGTTTAGATGATGAAACATTAATCCAACCATATGAGCCTATAGAAGAGTGTATGGGGGAGGAACAATGT
>NW_006239129.1:447269-505054 GCF_000226075.1 Solanum tuberosum
GAACAACATTCGGAAACAAGCGAAACATATACGGAAGTTTTAATCGGAGAATTACATTTCTCACTTAGGATCTAAGAAGTGCATAATGCAATATCTATTGCTTGGGACCTTTATTTTTGTACCACCACCCCTTGAGCGTAATAGAAACATTGATGTAAAATTAGGGAGCAATTCATATCTTTAAAGTGGAAGGAAAAATAGTAAAATTGATGGTGTCGTGCTGCGACGTTAAATTAAACGCTTATTGAGAGGCAACTCAATTAGTAGTGTAACTTCTTATTTTATTTTATTTTTATTTTATTAGTATCACTGTTTTTTCCTTTGGTCTTGTTTTTGCAGATTAGGAAAAGTTTGAGTACCCAAACAAAAATTGAAGCAAAGGAGCATGTTTGAGCTTAAGTGTGGGGTGACAACCCTTGATGAAAATTAAGAGAACATGCTACTAGCTAGGCCTAAAGGCCTCAGGGAGTTTTCCTAACCCTTGTTTTAAATTTTATTTAATGCTTTGGGAACATAGCATATTTTTAAGTGTGGGGTGGAGGAATGAATTTCTAGTTTTTCTGTTTTATTGAGTCTTTTTTTGGTTGGGTTCCTTGGCTTTTGTTTTCGGTTCATTTCCTAAGGATAGTCCCTTTGAACCAAGTGTCTTTTATTTTTTTAGGAATAAGTTTTCTTTTGATTTTTATTTTGAGAAAAAAGAAAAGACTCTTTTGAGTGGTGTGATGCTTGCTATTTAAGCCTAAATTTTTGGTAGTACTTTCTTGTGAATGTTTGATTGATAAGGAAATTGCAGACTCTTTGACACGTAAGTTCATGGTTGTGACTTCGTTTATAGCTTATTTTATTTTCTAGTTTGTTATGATCCTGTGTCTCTTAGAAGTAGAATTGATCCATCTTGATTGATACTTGTGCCATGTGTGGTGAGAATTAGTTTATTCCATGTTTTGCATCTTAGTCTAGAACTTGCCCTGCATGTTATTGAAGCGAAATACAACGTGTTGTCTTGTTTAGGAGATGAAAATAGGCTTTCTTTAACTTGTCTGGTAAATTTTAGCCTTTTCAGATATTATATCACTAGTTAACCCTTTTGAGCCTTTTAGCCTATATTTTTCTTGTAAACCACATGTTCGAGCCGAAACTCTTTTTATTGATACCATAATTCTATTTGATCCAAAAAGAAATCATTAATATACTATGTTGAGAAGAAAAGTTGAAAACATTGGTAGAAGTAAAAAAGGGTGAAAATGCTTGATGTGTGAAGAATGAAGAAAAGTGTGAAAACTCTTCTTACGTTGTGGTCCCTTGTGGATATTGTGCAACTCAACCAAGCTTCAAAACTTAAGTTGAGGGTGGCTAATTCAGAAGTATGCTTAAAACATTGGCCCTGAACCTACCAAGGATATTATGTACCTCACTTGAGCCTCAAAGCCTTGAGTTGAGGATGGCTAGTGCAAAACATCTGAAAAAAATAAATAAAATAAAAATAATTGAAGCATTCTTGAGATGATGAACACAACTTGTGAAATAATTGTTGAAGATAGGGCTGAAAATAAAGAGAGAAAAAATGGGTGTTGAAGTCTAAAATTGCAAAGTGCTTAAGGAAGTGTAAGTCACTATTATATAGTTTTCCTACCCGTCCCCTAGCCTACATTACAACCCGTTAACGTTCTATTTGATTCTATTCAATCATGCTTAATTATTGGAGATGTACAGAATGCGCAAGCCTATGGTTCTTTGTACATACATGTGAATTTTATTTGTGAATGTGAGGGTTGTTCTTGATATGAAGTCCTTAGTTTATGTTCAATCTTTTGAATTGAGTGTGTGGACTATTTCTTTTTGTGAGGGCACTTGTTTCATGATAGATAGGTGATTTTATTAGCTTTCTTTGATGAGTAGGTGAGCAAGCTTAAATTTGATGAGTTCAAAGTCCTTCCTTGAGGTTAGGAGGTTAGAGGTTTGTTGTTTATTTGGATGTCTTGCATAATGATTGAGAAGTCTACTTGTTGTTTTGAAATTGGTATATGGTCTAATTGTTTGTATTAACCAAACTGATGACATTGCTAGTATGATTTTTTTTAATAAGCTTAAATGTTTGCTCGAGGACGAACAAAACTTTAAGAGTGGGGTGTTGATGTGAGACCAAAAATATATATTTTAATTATTATTTACCTCACATTTATTATTTATATTTGTCCTTATTGAGCGTGAATTTTATGAATTGTGTTAAATTGTGTATTTTATTTGTAGGATTAAAATGGTATGGAGATGAAGAAATTTGGAGCACAAATAAATTAAAAACAAGAAATCATAGAAGGAAATCAAGCAGGAACTTAATAGATTAAATAGAATAAAATAATATATTCATGCATATATGAAAATGACGGCTGAAATTGAGCAAAATCAAAATTGATGTTTGCTGTACACGTGGCAGCGGCTGGTGCCCCTCTTAATTGATTGCGGCGGCCGTAACAAAATAAGGCGCACGGTGCAGTTTATTTCTACGCATACAAAACGGAAAACCAAATTTAATTGAGTTTTGATTTCCTAATTTGTCTTGAACTCAATTATTTTATTTAGGGTTTTTATATCTATAAATAGGACATGAAAAATTATTTTTTGGGAACCAAGAACCAAGAACCAAGAAACAATACTCAAAATAAATTTTCTTCTAGCTTAGGAACTTTGAAAGAGTCGTTGTGGAGGCCGGAGAATTGAGGTTTATTATTTTTTCTCCTTTATTATTTATTTGTATTCGTGATTAATAAAAGATAATTTAGCTATTGTTCTGAAATTTTTATGATTAACACAACCATATTTATTTTAATAAATTTTGATTCTGTTTTTGAGATAATGAGTAGCTAAAATTTCATAACTAGGGTTGTGGGAACCATGAGTGATTAATAAAGTATGAATAATAACTAAGTAATTCTTGAATAGTGTTGATGCATGCACTGGTAATTCTTTCGCTTAGAAATACTTTTTAACGTAGTGCACGCGTTAGAACTCGCCTTGTTGCTACTTGCCGGACCAAGGAGGTAGTTAATAAGAAAAGAATTATAAGCAGATATTTAGTGTGATACTATCTAATAGGCTAATGTCAATTGATGCGAGGGTGAAAACTAAGTTATACATTGATGTAATGTGTAATCTAAGGTAAAGGTAAGGGTTAGTAAATTATACACACGTAGCTGGACCAAGGTGCGTGGTGAAATTTCCTATTTGGCGGACCAAACACTTAGGAATACATATCTTACCACTTTGCATGTGATACACTAGGATATGATTACTATTATTAGGGTTACCGCGTTATAAGCTTATGGGGAACACATTTCTAGTTATTTCTAATAATCTGAATATAAATAAATACTTAGTTCAAAGTTATTTTTATTCTTCTTCTTTTTTAATTTAAATCCCCCCATTTTTATGTAACGACTACCGAGTTAAATATTTGCTATTGACAATATTCTTCCATATTCTCTGTAAGATCGACCCCGACTAATAGTTGGGTAAATTTTATTGCATACGACCGTTTATATTTCTTTTCAAGAAATATATTTGGACATTATCAGCAGGTGATGGGAAATGATAGGGTAGAGTTGGCGTCCTACCAATTCAAGGATGTAGCTCATATTTGGTTCACTCAGTGGAAGGAAACCAGGGGTGAGAATACAGCTCCTGCAACTTGGGAGTGTTTTACCGGAGCTTTTCTGGACACGTTCTTCCCAAGAGAGTTGAGGGAGGCTAAGGCTCAAGAATTTATGAATTTGAGACAAGGAAACATGTCAGTCCAAGAGTACGGATTGAAGTTCACCCAACTCTCAAGGTATGCTCCCCATATGGTTGCCGATTCAAGGGCACAAATCAACAAGTTTCTATTTAGGGTATCCGATTTGGTAAAGACATAGTGAAGAAATGCTATGTTGATAGAAGACATGAAAATCTCTAGGCTCATCACTCATGCTCAGCAGGTTGATAGAAGTTACGCTTAGGGAACAGGCTAAGGACAACAAAAAGGCTATGACAAGCAACTATGATTACTCTCAGTAGAATTTGGGTAGTGGAAATCGCTTGCAGTTTAAGCAAAGGTCTTCAACTCTAGAACCTTCATAAGCTAGTGCAACATCCCCCAGGTTTCGACAGGATCAGAAAGGTAGGGCATCATGCTCTAAGTCTCAGGGGAGTCTTTTTAGGTAACAAGACCTACCCAACTTGTCCAAAGTGTGGTAAGAACTATCCGAGCGAATGTCATGCAAAAAAGGAAAGGTGTTTTGGGTGTGGTGAGTCAGTTCACAAGTTGAGAGATTGCCTTTCTTATAAAGAGGGATAGGGAGGTAACACTAAAAGGGCTCAATCTACATCCTTAGCAACTTCGGCTAGTCGCTCTACTCAACAGGGTACTTGAACTAGTACTGGTGGTGGTCAGCGCCAGAACAGGTTGTATGCTCTACAGGCTCGCCAAGACAAGGAAGATTCTCCTTACATGGTCACTGGTACATTAAGAGTTTTTCACTTAGATGTTTATGCTTTGTTAGATCCAGGGGCTACATTTTCCTTTGTAACTCCCTATATAGAAGTAAACTTTAGTGTCAGCCCAGAAACCCTTTCAGATGCCTTTTCAGTCTCTACTCTAGTTGGTGATCCAGTTATAGCTAAACGGGTATATAGAAAGTTTCCTGTCACAGTCTCTCAGAAAGCCACCTCAGCAGATCTTTTAAAGATAGAAAGGGTAGAATTTTATGTAATTCTAGGTATGGATTGGTTACATTTTTGTTATTCCTTACTCGATTGTAGAACTAGGATCGTTCATTTTCAGTTTCCAAGCAAACCAGTCCTGGAATAGAAGGGTAGTAGCTCAGTACATATGAGTCAATTCATTACCTACCTTAAGGCTAGAAAGATGATCTCTAAAGGGTATCTCTATAATCTATTTCGGGTTAACGATTCCAGCTCCGAAACCAAAACTCTTGAGTCATTTCCAATAGTAAATGAGTTCTCAGAAGTGTTTCAAGATGATATTCCTAGACTTCCTCCCGAAAGGGAGATCGATTTCAGAATTGAACTCCTTCCAAATACCCAACCTATTTCTATTCCTCCTTACAGAATGGCTCCAGCTGAGCTTAAGGAATTCAAAGAGCAGTTGAAAGACCTTTTAGATAAGGGCTTTATCAGAACCAATATTTACCCATGGGGTGCACAAACGTTTTTCGTGAAAAAGAAAGATAGTTCTCTCATGATGTGCATTGACTATCGACTGCTGAACAAAGTCACAATCAATAATAAGTACCCTATCCCCACGATTGATGACTTGTTTGACCAACTTTAGGGAGCTAGTCATTTTTTGAAAATAGACCTTAGATCCGATTATCATCAGCTTAGAGTCAGAGGTAGTGACATTCTGAAAACAACCTTCAGAAATTGGTATAGTCATTATGAATTTGTAGTTATGTCATTTGAACTAACCAATGCTTGTGCAACTTTCATGGATTTGATGAACATGGTGTTCAAGCAGTATTTGGACTTGTTTGTTATCAACTTTATTGATGATATCCTCAATACTCTAGGAATTGAGAAGAACATGCAACTCATTTGAGGGTTGTCCTACAAACTCTCAAAGACCGCCAGTTATTCGCTATGTTTAGCAAATGTGAGTTTTGGTTACAATAAGTTGCTTTCCTTGAGAATATCGTATCTAACGAAGGGATCCGAGTAGATTCTCAGAAAATAGAAGCAGTAAAGCAATAGCCTAGACCCACTTCTTCTACAGATATCAGAAGTTTCTTGGGTGTAGCCGGTTATTAGAGAAGGTTTGTGAAAGGATTTTCATCCATAGCTTCTCCATTGACTAAGTTGACTCAAATTTTTTTTAAGTTTTAGTGGTTAGATGAGTATGAGAAGAGCTTCGCAAAACTGAAAACTAGGTTGACTACAACTCTTATTTTGACTCTACCAGAGGGTTTAGAAGGTTTGTGATCTGCTGTGATGCATCCAGAATCGGCCTAGGTTGTGTGTGCAGCGAGGTAAGGTTATAACTTATGCTTCTAGACAGCTTAAGGTGCATGAGAAGAACTATCTAACTCATGACCTCGAGCTTGCAGCCGTAGTATTTTCCCTAAAGATTTGGAGAAACTACTTGTTGGTGTTCACGTAGATGTGTTCACAAACCATAAGAGCCTTCAATACGTGTTCACCCAGAAAGAGTTGAATCTTCACCATAGAAGATGGCTTGAATTCCTCAAGGACTATGATATGAATGTGCTTTACAATCTTAGTTAGGCCAATGAAGTAGCGGATGCTCTTAGTAGACTATCTATGGTAAATGTAACGCATGTTAAGGAAGAAAGAAGGGAATTAGGAAAAGATGTTCACTGTCTTTCTCACTTAGGAATTTGACTTATAAACATATCTGATGATGGTGTGACCGTTCACAATGGATCAGAATCTTCACTGGTGGCGGAGGGTAAGGAAAAACAAGACAGTGATCCGATATTGCTTCAATTTAAGGGTGCAGTTCCTCAGAAGAAAGTTGATATTTTCTCCCAAGGGGAGATGGTGTGCTTCGCTACCAGGGTAGTTTATATGTTTATAAGGTGGGTGAGCTGAGATAGTAGATCCAAAGAAGCCCATAACTCTAGGTATTCTATTCATCTGGGTGCCACTAAGATATACCGCGAACTGCGGGATGTCTTTTAGTTGAATGGCATGAAAAGGGATATATCAGATGTTGTGGCTCAGTGCCCCAATTGTCAATAGGTAAGGTAGAACATCAAACACTAGGAGGTATGACTCAAGAGATCAATATTCCTACATAGAAGTGAGAAGTGATCAACAAGGACTTTAATACAGGTTTACCTCGTATTCACAGGCAGCACAACTCCATTTGGGTAATAGTAGGCAGAGTTTCTAACTCCACTCACTTTTTGGCTATTAGGACAACAAATTTGGCGGAGGACTACGTCAGGCTTTTCATTAATAAGATAGTCGGGCCATGGGTTTCCCTTGTCTATCATATTAGATAGAGGTCCTCATTTTGCCTCTCATTTCGGTAAATTGTTTCAGAAGGGTCTTGGTACCCAAGATAACCTCAGTACAACATTTAATCCATAGACAGATGGTCAGGCAAAGCGTACCATTCATACCTTAGAGGACATGTTGAGAGCTTGTGTGATCGACTTCAAGGGCATTTGGGATGATCGTTTTTCTCTTATAGAGTTTGCCTACAAAAATAGCTACTATTCCAGGATTAAGATGGTCCCTTATGAGGCATTGTATGGGCGTAGGTGCAGATCTCTAATTTGGTTGGTTTTAAGTAGGTGAAGCAACCTTGATAGGGCCATATTGGTTCATAATGCTATGGAAAAAATTTAGCTCATCAGGGATAGACTTAAGATAGCATAGAGTTGTCAGAAGTCCTATGCAAATGTAACGAGAAATGACTTGGAATTCCAAATCGATGATTGGGTATTCCTGAAAGTGTCACCTATGGAGGGGGTGATGAGATTTGGCAAAAATGGGAAGCTTAGTCTAGATATGTAGGCCGTTACAGGATCTTGAAAAGAGTTGGTAGAGTGGCGTATGAGTTAGAATTGCCAGCAGAATTAGTAGCAGTGCATCCAGTCTTTCACATTTCCTTGTTGAAGAAGTGTGTGTGTGATCCAACATCCACAGTACCTTTAGAGAGTGTGGCCATGAAAGATGGCCTCACTTATGAGTAGGTGCTAGTTGAAATTCTTGATTGTCAGGTTCAAAGGTTGAGAAATAAGGAAGTTGCTTCAGTTAAAGTTTTGTGAATGAGTCAGTCAATAGAGGGAGCTACTTGGGAAGCAGAAGAAGCCATGAAAGCAAAATATCCTCATCTCTTTTCGTCCGATTCCGTTTAAGCTTCAGGTAAGAGTTCCCCTCCAGCCTCCCAATTTTCTCTTGCGTAAATTGAGTCTTAGTATCATCTTCTGTCATTTAATCTTGCATTTTCAGTGTATTTGCATGTTCTTGGAACTCAGTTCAGTCATAAATATGTTTCTTATACTTAAAGGTAGGGTTGCAACTCAATACCTATGGGTCAATTCATTTCCTACCTTAAGTCTAGAAAGATGATCTCTAAACGGTATCTCTATCATCTAGTTTGGGTTAAGGATTCCAGCTCCAAAACCCAAACTCTTGAGTCAGTTGCAGTAGTAAATGAGTTCCCAGAAGTCTTTCGAGAAGATCTTCCACGAGTTCCACCCAAAAGGGAGATCGACGTCAGAATTGATCTCCTTCCAGATACCTAGCCTATTTCTATTCCTCATTACAGAATGGCTCCAGCTGAGCTTAAGGAATTCAAAGAGTAGTTGAAAGAGCTTCTAGATAAGGGCTTTATCAGACCCAATATTTCCCCATGAGGTGCACCAATGTTCTTCGTGAAAAAGAAAGATGGTTCTCTCGGGATGTGCATGGACTATCGACAGCTAAACAAAGTCACAATCAATAATATATAAGTACCCTATCCCCACTATTAATTACTTGTTTGACCAACTACAGGGTGCTAGTCATTTTTGGAAAATAGACCTCAGATCCGATTATCAACAGCTCAGAGTCAGAGGTAGTGACATTTTGAAAACAACCTTAAGAACTTGGTATGGTCATTATGAATTTGTAGTTATGTTATTTGGACTAACCAATGCTCTTGCAGCTTTCATGGATTTGATGTACAGGGTGTTCAAGCAGTATTTGGACTTGTTCGTTATCGTCTTTATTGATGATATCCTAATTTACTCTAGGAATTAGGAAGAACATGCGACTCATTTGAGGGTTGTCCTGCAAAATCTCAAAGATCGCCAGTTATTTGCTATATTTAGCAAATATGAGTTTTGGTTACAATCAATTGCTTTCCTTGGGGATATCGTATCTAGCGAAGGGATCCAAGTAGATTCTCAGAAAATAAAGGCAATAAGGCAATGACTGAGACCCACTTCTCCTACAGATATCAGAAGTTTCTAGGGTCTAGCCGGTTATTACAGAAGGTTTGTGGAAGGATTTTCATCCATAGCTTCTCCATTGACTAAGTTGACTCAAAACAAGTTTAAATTTTAGTGGTCGGATAAGTGTGATAAGAGCTTCGAAGAACTAAAAACTAGGTTGACTACAACTCATGTTTTAACTCTACTAGAGGGTTTATATGGTTTTCTGATCTACTCTGATGTATCCTGAGTCGGATAAGTGTGATAAGAGCTCGTGTAAGCTAGATAAAACCTCCCCAGCTAAGGTATCAGACCACAGAGCCCTCCACGGGACGTTATCTTGATGACGGACGTGGGAGGGTCCGTGGACCTGAGCCAGCAGACCACGAGCCCAATTGAAGAACCACATCGACCTTCACGGTCTGTTGTCCTTCACACGGTCCGTGTTAGGGTTCATGGTCGAACCTCCCATAACCAGTAGCTACTGGCCAAGGACCACGATGCACTTGATGGTCCCTGATCCTTGTAACGATCCATCATAGGGCCCGTGGTCAGCCATCATTAGATTTTAAGTAGGGTCATTTTGGTCTTTTGCCCTATATGTTGGACACATAAACTACGTTATTTAACCCTTAAACTAGGCAGTTTTTGTCAGTTTAAGCTCAGTAACTTAGTGAGAACCTACCCTAATCGATCATTCACCAAAATAAAGCAAATCTTAGAGAAAAAGAAGAGAAAATAGTCGACCAAGCTCTCTCCAAGAACGCAACAGGTTTTCATCAGTTCCAACCCCGAAATCAGAAGATTTCTCTATGAAATTTGTCACCAAGTATGTGGTATTTCACTGGTGGATCCCTTTCATCCACTAGGTCCCTAGATTTCAGTCAGGATCTAGATTCCCTGAATATTGCTTAGACCTAGGGTTTCTAGAACTTTAGACAATCATTGTGATTTAGCTGTAGGGTATTCGTAATCATATTATTGTGTATTCGTAACAATGTTGCTTAGTTCTGGCATGACTTTTAGAACCCTAGTTGTGTAGATTCGTTTAGTTCATGAATTGCACTAGCTAAGACAGATAAACAAATATACATGCCTCAGTTTTCAATGTTTCATTATCAGTATTTAATGTTGAATTTTTTTCAGTAAGCATGTCATAATATGGAGTTATTCATTATAATTCAGTTATGTTGTATTGTACACATTTCCAGTTGGGAGTAAACTTAACACTGAGTTGGACTAGGGTCAGTCACCCTTATAGTCTTAGAACTACGTGCCCTCGTAGGCTTATAAGTCCCTTCTGTGGGCTTCATATTTAGTGATCACGCCACTCATGCCTCTATACCATTGGCAAGGTATATTGGGTCCTCTCGATGTGGCATATACATCGGACTCCACATTTAGCTCATTTGGTTTTATGTCGGTAGATAGTAGCTCCCACAGTTAGATTATGGTCTATTGACTAGGTTACCAGTTACATTTTTAGAATTCGGTTTCAACATGTTATGTACTTCGTCATTGCATTCAGTTTAGTTTATATTCAGTATATCTCAGTATCTCTATCATGTTCAGAATATATCATTGCTCAGTATGCTTTGTTCAGTTACATGTTTGTTCAACTTTATCCTATCTTGCATGCTCAGTACCTTTAACTACTGATGCATACTCTGCGCTACATCTTTTCGTGGTGTAGGTTTAGTTCCTCAGCATCCAAATCACGAGTAGATCGGTCCCCGATCTGTATTCAGCACTATTAGTGGTGAGTCATCATTCTTCGAGAATGATAGACATGTTCTTTATATTTCAGTCTTTCATTTTAGTTTTAGTTTTACTAGAGTTAGCTGGGGGTATGTCCCAGCACCTCTAGTCAGTTAGAGGCTTATTTCAGACATAGACTGATTCAGCTTTAGTATTTCAGTTATAGTTCAATATCTTAAACTCTGGCATAGTATTTATTTATTAGGATTACTATTGGGTATTCCCTACTTTGAATTAATTATGGATTTAAACTTCCGCATAGACTATTTTATTCGGTAATCTTTTAGTATGCTTATGATATTCCAGCTCAGGGTTAGCTTGGAGTCACTCATGATCCTAGGTACCGTGTTTACGTCAAGGGGGTAGCCTCGGGGTGTGACACTATGTTTAAGACATAGATATATCTATCGCCTAAGCTATATATCAGGGTTAATAACCTTTGAATATCTAAGTGAATCACCCTTTGTATTGTGTGTCACGAAAGTTGATGCAACCACAACCAAAATTTTACCATAGGTTTCAATATAAATATTTTTTCCCGAGATTCACATACTCGACTTGATCCTCAAGATACTTGATGAAAAATATATTTGCCCAATTTTAGCAGGGTTCGTCAATGAATTGGTTAAAAAAGTACCTTTTATTTCTTTTTAAATTGGCTTAAAAAAATGGAAAAGACTAAAATATGTCATCAAACTTTGAGAAAATGCTCATCTCTGTCATCCGTTAAAATTTTGGCTCATATATGTCATTTTCGTCTGAGAAATAGCTCAAATGAACGGCATAGATGAGCCTTTTTCTCAAAATTTGATGGCATATTTAGGCTTTTTTCCTATTTAATATATCAAAAAATCATCTTTCTTCTTAATTCTATTTTTTTTACAAAGAAAATAATTTGCTAATATAATTTAATCAATAAAATTTAATTAGTTGAGTGTATATTTCAAAATCAAAGACATTGATAAAAAGACAAAAAATAAATATACTTTGAATTTAGCCGGTCACTAAACTTCAGTCAAATTCAATTAAATTTTTGTAATTTATCTGTTTTGAAATTGCAAAATTCATTTTTACAAAAATGCATATGACACGTTTTCACTTAAGCTAAAGATAACTTTCAATTAAATATTTTCACATTTATCAAAGAATTGAGAAAAACACTCAAATTTTGTTTCAATAATAATAATTCTACATTTACTTGTAACTATTGTTTTCTATTACACTTTAAAAAAGGAAAAAAAATTAATGAATATCATCTTTATCCTATTTGAAGACCATATTTACATACCTCATTGTCTAAATTCCTTTCTTGAAATCTTGTTGCAATTTTCTTTACAACATTCTCAAAAAAGAACTTCTTTTTAATTTCCTGAAAATTTTGCAATGGCTAATTTCACCAAGGAAGAGAGTGACATTATTGTTAAACAGATTGGGCATAAACAATGTTGTTTTAGAAAAACAAGATTGTAGTGCTTATTTGTGGAAGAAAAAGACTTATAATAGACTTCATTTGCATCTATCAAAGGACTATTGTACATTACTATTTATGCCACATGCAATTTCATCACCTAAGTATATGCCGAAGAAAGATTTTATTCAATACATAGATGAGTATGTTGAGCATTTCAACATCAAGCCAAAATTCCAAAACTTGTGTTGAATCAACCTTTTACAATAGTGGGGAAAAGAAATGGAATGTCAAATCAAGAAAAGCGGAGAAATTGAATTGTATGCTAGTGATTTCTTGATTTTTGCTTCAGGAGAAAATAACGAAGGTTATATTCCAAAAATGGTAGGAATAGAAAATTTCAAAGGTGAAATAATCCATTCACTACAACAAATATGATATTTAGCTACGAAATTACTAGCTACAACATGAAATTCGTCACTAATTGTTCATCTTTAATGACGAAAATCATATTACGTTGCTAAAGATCTATGGCCAATACTTTAAGTGACGAAACATAAAATTTCGTAGCAAAATTTTGTCTACTAAAATTTCCCACCAAAAAATAAGTTGGCGCCATTTATTGAGTACTATTAGCTACAAATATAAAGCTATATCAATGACAGATTATTTTGTCACTAAATGATGTACCCAATTTATGACAAATCATTTTTTGTTCTAAAATAATCTACATTTGGGCACGAAATATTTTGCTCACTAAAACTATGATGATTCAATAGTGACGAATTACAATTTTTACTTAATTATTGTAAAATTTAACTACAAATTTTACATTTAATTGTGACTTTATTTTTTGACACTAATAATTCAAATAATTAGCGATGATTATATTATTGTCTCTATTTAACATACAATTTTGCGACAAATAATTTTTGTCACATAGATACCAAATTTTATTCTCATTTTATTATTTATCTATTTGAATGTAATTTACATTTTTTAAAATTTATCTATATAGATGGAGTATAATTGACATACTATTTTTACTTGATTATGTCAAATAAATTAAATAATTTTAGTAGGAGTAGTTAATGGAAGCCCATTAAGTGACGGAAATCATAGTTGTGAGAATTTATATTTTAAAACTAAAATATTATAGTAAAAGTAAAAAATAAAATTTAACTTTTAAGTATTTTGACCTTCCCTCCACTTTCAATGCATTAAATTTTCTTCACTCATTCCCCATTTTCCATCCCACGTTACATGAAACTACCCACTCACTTTTTCCTCCTTTTAAGAATTATTAATTTTCTAAAATCTATCCACTTAAATCTAAAAAACCAACTAGAATACAAATACTACATTCCATTCCTATAGGTATTTTACTGGTCTCTCTCGTTTCTTTTCCTTCTTTTATCTAGTATCCCAAATTATGTCCATCTAACATTTGTTAATGCTCTATAACTTTTTAAATATTTGTTTCAATTAGTATAAGGAACAATTATTTTCCAAAATTGTTATTCAACTTTTACTTGGTGTTGATTGAATGTAGAAATTCTTGACACCATTTCAATAAGGAGATAAGTTTTATTGATTGTGATACTTGAATGTTTAATAATTTTGAATAGAAGAAATTATTTTATATATTCTCATTTTATAATTTAGTTCACTAATTAATATTATTCTTAAAATTAAAGTTTGAATACATATTTTGTTTACATTATGATATCAAAAAGCATTTTTAGAATTAAAGTTTGAATACTAAAATTCTTTATTTTCTTTTACACAGGTACATGAATGATGAAGTTGTAAAAAAGTCACTTAATGAGTGAAAATGTAAGATAATGGAGCACTGGTATACAAGGAAACTACATAGTTTTACATTTTTGAATTTGATATTGTTTTCGTACCTCAATTAGATTTATCTATTTTTGTTTGAGTAATTTCACTTAATTTACTTGATGAGTTTGTATGCAAGTGTTATCTACAAATTATTATAATATACAGTGTTTTTATTTATGTTTTTATTTTTTTTATTTTTTATGATGTTTTTTTATTTATATAGATTGCGTACTTTAACAATTGAAATTGACATGTATTAACAACAAATAGTTTAAGTACATATTTATTTACATAGCATTAAACGTTATAAGAATTATATTAGGTCATAAAAATATCTTCTTTGGATAAAAAATAAGTAACCCTATTGCTACTTTTTTATTTAACACGAAGTGATTATATTTAGTGACAAAAATAATTACATTTTTAACTACAAATTAATTCATCAATAATACCACCTATTATCTGCCAAAAATATTTTTTCAACCACGAAAATTGTTATCTTTTAGTGACGGAATCTTATTCTTTTACTACAAATTATGCATAACGTTAAAGACAATCAAGATCGTCACTAATTAAATTAATAATTAGTGACAAATAAATTTTGTCATTATTAGACACACCTTTAGTGACAATATGATATTTTTAGCTACAAAATATTTACATTTTTATGACAAATAAGTTCGTTGCAAATACTATGCATTTGGGGACAAATATTCTTTTTAGTAGTTAATATAAGACTTTCAGTGACGACACGCTAAATTGTCTTTTATATACTATTAGAGACAAGCGTTTAGAGACGAAAGATTGACGAAATATTTTTTTTCATAAATTTATTTTTGTGACGAAATATGATTTTTTAAGTGATAAAATAATTCGTCCTTAATAATCAAATTTCTTGTAGTGTCAAGTGATTATAGATCTGGTGAAAATATAAAGTTAAAAAGGTATTGGTCATTGGATCAGAAAATTCAGGGATGGAAATAGTTTTTGATCTGTAAAGTTATGAAAGTCACAAATCAATTATTGTTAGAAATCCGGTTAGTCTTTCTATATCTTTGTGCTTTATAATTACTTTTATCGTTATTTGTTTGCATGTGAGTAGGTTAGTGTTTGTTACAAAAAAAAATTAATGGTGGTGTTCGATCAGTGTAGTTATACATCAACTATTTTACATGGTACTTGTTACTTTTTACTAGCATTTGTAATGTTGTAACTCGATTCATCAAGAGATTAGTATGGGTTTCTTGACTATCAACACCAGGTCATACCCTTATGTGAAAGGACCGGAATAAGAACATGATTTCTCATGATTTTCATTTTATTTTATTGACCACCCAGTCATATATACCCTTGTGGTATCTCTTATATAATTTTTTTTTTAATTAGCTTCACCTCTAATAATTTCCACCGATTCGTTATTTGTGTTAAATTTCACAAACACTCGCCAAGCACTATATAAAATTGTAAAAACAACCTTGATTATGAATTCAAAGTTGATTTAGTGAAATCAGTTGTTCTTTAAAAAGGGAATATTGATTGACTAGAAAGTGATTAAGGAATATTGTGTTGGATTCTTGTAAATACAAAAAATTGGGATATATATTTAAACATCCTAAAAACATAGAAAGATCTCATTATTCCATTTCTAAATCGCACAAAATTAGAAATTTTAAATTCAGGTCTGATCGGGTATTTTATATCGTGAGAAAAAGAAGAGTAGGATTTGGAGAGGTGACAAGTTGTTTAGTACAACTATAAACAACTCATATATTTTTTACTTTGAGGAACTGAATTCGAAGAAAAAGAACTAGAGTTTCTTTTTCTTATAAGTAGAATCTTGATTTTTGCTAAGTTTGTCGTATTAACAATTTTATACATCGTCATTTTCACATGTTGCACAGATAACATATTTTGCTTTTTAAGACTTTGAATCTCATAATTTTGAAGAAACTTGTCTATATCTATCAGTTAGATGACTTAATAAATGATAGTAAAAAAAATTATTTGCACTAACTATATATGAAATTTAGATTTCTCTTTTAATTTAATCTTTCGTGCATTACTCATATATATTTCTTTTTTTAGAACCCTTGATAATTCTAGTTACCAACTTTGATCTATGTTTTTGAATACTACAAGTTATATACAAATACGTTATAATTGATCTGATTTTGTACTTCTTTTTTAATATATTGTCAAAAATATGAAACTTACACTCTTAAATATGTACATTATAGTTCATGATGTTCTCCCAAAGTGCTATAACTTTTCTATAGTTAGATGATGCAAGCTTTTCACATCCACAATAAATTATATTTTTGATAAATATGGTTGTTAATTCTAAAAGTTTTAATATATTTTTTCCTAATGTTTTTGCAGATTCACGTTCTAACAAGGGAGATGGTGTATACTGCAATGTTGTTGCTAAAATATTTACCAATATCTTTAGTAGATACTATAATTGCAAAATACGCTAAATTTAAGTTTGGAAATTTAGCAGAATTAGGAATACAACAACCGGAAGAAGGCCCATTTTCTTTTAAAATATCAAAAGGTAGATCTACAGTAATTAATGTTGGTGCCATTGACAAGATTAAACTTGGACAGATTAAGGTGTGATACTATCTTTATTTTATTTCATTCTATTTTGAGAAATATTATGTGAAAAACAGATGGCTTTAATTTCTCTGAGGGTTTTGATCTTATAGTATGTATGGTTAGGCACACATCACGAGTTCAAATTTGATTACTGCCAAGAACCTAGTAGTAGTATTTAATGAACAAGAGTAAAATACATGTTCATTATCATGGGCAGTAGCTCAACTGTTATAGTTAAGAAATTAGTAGAATTTTTTAATTTTTTCTAATACAGTAAATTTGTGTAAATAGTTCATCTAATTGCATTAATCTTCTATTATGAAAAATGAAATAATACTTGTTTTATTTTTGTGAAATAACTTTTTGTGAATTGTTAATTAGGTACTTCCTGAAATATCGAAAATAAAGGAACATCCAATAGTGTTTGACAATGGAGATGAACATCAATTTGATGCAATCATTTTTGCTACTGGATACAAGAATATTGCTACCAAATTGCTAAAGGTACGTTTTATAAATCATCACTATGTTCTCTTTTCTTAATTCTAAATTTGAGTCTTGAAATTTTCCACTTGCCCATAAATATTGTGTGCAGATAAGTTTTTCTTGATAAGTTTTCCTAGTTACTAATTTCACTTACAATTAATTTTACCATATTGTCTCAAATAATGTACAATTTTTTTTCTTTTGTATGTTGGATTATAGCTCAATATTCCTTGAAGATGGCACATTGATAAATTGGAAAGGAGAGAATGGGCTTTATTGTGCTGGATTTTCAAAAAGAGCGATTGCTGGTATTTCAATGGATGTTATAGCTATTGCCGATGATATTAAGAGTGTTAGAGGAGACAAAATTTAGATTTTTATTATTAATATTATATTTGACTATGTTGTTAAATAAATTTTCTAAGCCTTGCGTAAATGCTGGATGCTTTCTGCATCGGGCTTGACTTGTTAAGTTCAACTAGAACTTAAAAACTTTGTTTCTTTTAGTATGTTTTTATTGGAATGAAGTTTCTACTATCACATAAATTTGATGAAACTTTTCTGATTGATCGTCTTTCTTTGTTGTTTTTTTTTATAATGATGGTGTGAGGTTAAGATCGCACACATTTCGACTATTATATCGAAAACTTGCTATCTCTTGCCAGCACACATATCGAATTACTATACTCATCAAATTGGGTAACTTTTATTTGAGATATTTATTGACATCATGAATGAAATCTATGATTTCCTCTGTTATTCATAGTAAAGTAGATCAAGAGAGAGAGATAGAGAGAGAAAATTAACTTCTTAAGAATTTGTTTTTCGTTCAATTCCTTGATGTTTATAAGATACATTAAATTAAAGGTACATTGAGCATTTAACATTCCATCTTGCTAAGGTCATTGCTAGGTCGATCTGTACCAAATGTCCTAATGAACCAGTACAAAAACAAGTGGATGATGATGGATACGTTACCTATCTCATAAGAAAGTCCTAGCAAGAATGTAAAAGTTGTTGCAGATGATTCAACTAGATACACACAACTTTCTTAATCCAGAACCAAATGATTAATTTAGCTTCCTCCCAAACCTCTTGTCTGTATTTTTTACCACTTAGCCTTAGGTGTATGCTTATTGTTGTGCTTTCTTTTGGGCCATCTTTTTGTGTCTGATTTTCCCAACCATTGAGAAGAAGAAGGTCCTCCCCAGGTTTCATCATATCTTTTCCTTTTTGTCCAGATAGAGTCTGGTGGTACTTTGTCTCCATTTGTTACTTGACTGTCCCCAATTCGCTGAAGATGATTTTCCTCAACCTTTGGTAGACCATTTTATTTTTGACCAAGGAAAGTCAGGTGGTACACCATCCTTCTTAGGTTGTCCCCAACTCGCTGAACGTACTCCTTCCCAACCTTCAGTAGACTATTTTCCTTTTGACTGTCCACAGCTCACTGAAGTTGATCCTTCCCAACCTTCGGTAGGCTATTTTCTTTTTGTCGTTATAGGTTCAGAAGGTATAGCTAGCTGAATTACTTTCTCGCTTTCTTTACTTTGATCCTGTTTCTATAATGTTCCTTGTCTCAGAACCATTTTGAAAGGGGGCAACACGTCCAAAGAACTAATATTTTAATATGGGTATTTTGACAAGGCCATCGATAAAAGCAGAAATGTATTCGCTAGTACGCTGGATACACTTCTATATGTGTTTCACTTCTGCTTTCCCAACAGCCCTTGCAGCATTTTGAGACTGATTAGTGAAATCCTCAACTTGTGAAGATCACGATAAGCCTAATATTGAGCACTTCAAAGATTACTTAGCAAAAAGGACATCAATAAGTGAAAGATAACTACATGGATACAACAAACTTTGGAGTCCCATGTTTTAGATAGCTGAGATGCTTCATAGGTACATGCACATAGTCCTTTGGCCCATAGCTTCTTAACTGACAATAACTGCAATGAAATGAGACCATAATGAGCCAGAAAATATGGATGTTTTCCGGGGATTGGGAGTCTGTTTAAGATGAGGCCAAATTTACTAGATTCACAGTACCTTCACTAACAACGTAACTAGCAACTCAGCCACCAACTCTTTGTTTCTCTTCCCATAGCTCGCAAACTTATGCAACGACTTTGCCACCGTATCTGGATTAGTGCCATCTAGAACATTTACAAGCAGAGAAATATTATCGAGCTACTCAAAACAAAAAATCTCACGATAAACCTAAAGCAAAGAGAAAAGTGCCAAAACTCAAACAAGGAAACAAGTGCTAAAACCAGAACTGTCAAGTTATGTATAATAAAAAAGAATTATGAGTATGTATCATGACATTTACAACCTGACAAATGAAAGATTTTCCATACACATCCAGGTTTGATGCTTAGGGTCCTATATATTTCTTTAGAAGAAGTATTTTTATCATGATCCTGATTCCTGGGAATTTTTCTTTCCTACTACAGTACTTCACAACACTCTGTACTAATACTAAAATAAGTACATCCCTTCAAAAAGGCGTTCGATAATTGAAAAAGTAAAGGTTCATAGTTACCTTCTAATAAGGCAGAAAATAGCGGCAGTATTGGAGGATTTCGTGTCTGTAAAGTTCACGACCCCAAATGAATGAATTTTTTTTTGATTATTAACTAAACAACTACATTAATAACCCTCTAGAAAGAAAATATACACATACAAAACAAATAAGCAAAAAGGGATTTAAGAAACATTGAAAGCCAAATAAGTTATGGCCTTCCTAAAAAGCATGGAGTTTTGTTTTTTATGGACAAAAAGGGTTAACTACAGAAACAAGAAGTTAACAAGAGCAACATCGTTGTTCGCTTTTACAAGAGGGTGCTTTACAAAAGGTGCACCAAACCATCTTTTTCTTTCTCCTTTTTTCATTGGATAAGGCAAAGTAAATTTCATTTAATAGTACCAAGAAGGTACTGCAAGTCTGCAAAGGTACAAAAAGTAAATTTCTCTTATGTTTGGTGTTTTATAAGTTGAAACAATACAAACTTGGTGTTGGAAGAATACTATAACAAACTGGCATTTTATTGTGCTTACAATAGCCTCCTTAGAGGATACCGTTGATACCATATGATGCACATTTCACTAGAGTCAAGTTTCTTCTAAAAAGGAAAAGAGATTATTCATAACTATAATCAGTATAAATTTTACACTGGGTAAGGTTATGTAAAGTATTAAATGACCAGTAGCTCCTACGCTAGCAGACTGATCAACATCCAAGTTGCATAATATGTAATCAAGAAACAAAGAGAAAGATGGAAACAAAGAAATAATTTGTATCTTCTTCTATGAATAAGAAAAAATTAACATGAAGTTTAAACAACTCAACCTTGCCTCCAAAGGAGGGGGGGGGGGGGATATATTATCACAATTTCGACTAAAAAAATGTACTAGTAGTCCTTGTCTAAGCAACAACTTTGATTTCCATCTTTCTTCTTTTTCTAACTTTTGGAACTAACATGTATTCAATGTACTACAGAAGTCACATGGTCTTTCTATACTTTAAAATTTCAGCCTACTATAAATAAATATTCAGAAAATTATTCTTAACAGATATAGCTGCCAGTTTCCTTCGAGTAAAGATCAAACCAATAGAGAATATAAGGAGATGACATGCTTATGAACATAGAGTAAACAATTTACTTCTGATAAGCATATCCATCTAGCTACAAAAAATTAGATACAATTAAAGTTCTACACCTTCCACTATATGTCAATTTACACAATGATACCAATTTTAGTTAGTGTTAAATTTACAGCCCACCACATCCACCCTCTTCCCCTCGAATCTTCACAAGGGTGATGCAGGAACAATCGGCAGAAACTCCTAAGTTCAATTTAAAGCATATCTTAGGCTACAATGTAGAATTGCCAGCAAAAAGAACGGAAACAACTTAAGAGTGTTTATTGTAGAAAAGTGTCCAGAATAAATAAAAGAAACATTTTGGTGATTTCGCAGCGCAAAAGAGAGATCATGCGATGATCAAATAAGCTATGGAAACTACATCGCTGACCCTTCATCAACATAACTTGACTTAATTTTTCCCTTACTCTAACTAAAGTTCTCTCATAAATAAACATTCATGGAAGATCACATAACCTAAAAGTTTCTTTGTTGAGGCTATAGATATAGATAAAATATTTTATACTTCCCCAATGTTTGGAGTAAGTAGGATTCAATGTTGTTTACATGTTTAACAAGTTAAGATGAATCTAAAGGATAATAAACATTCAAAAAGATTCTCTTTAATCTCCCACTTCCATTGTCCCGTGTGATCACACACCATATCTTTTTGGCTTCCAAAATAGAAGGCATAGTCCTAACTTGTGAATTTCCTTTTACTTGCTTTGTATTGTATATCTCATGGGGCATATGATGGGAATTTTCATTCTGAATGTACTTCAAGTGAAGCTACAGAAAGTGATATAATGGCTATCCTATTCATTTAAGTTCAAGGAACACAAAAAATTGTGTCAAGAACTATATCCCTATGGTATTGCTATGATGTATCTCGGAATCAAATAAGAGGCCTTCCAAACTATTGAACAATTGTGCATATTGCGAACATACAAGAGATTGTAGAATTTTACAACAAAGCTTTCATAAAGTTAACATATCATGCGTATTATCTTAGATTTTGAAACTCCATCCATGATTTCAACTGATATATCGCACTTGATTCTCGTACCACAATAAACACCTTTCAAAATGGGCACTTTGACAGCTGTTATTGGATGAACACCAGAAACATGCCAATATCCTAAAAACCATAGATGAAAAAAGACAAAACACACTAAATCTTAATAGTGAAAAATAAAATGCTAAATGGAGTAAATATATGCAAAGAATTCATATAGTCATAAACAAACAGACAAAACATGAGGAGACACCCTACAAATTTATAGTTTTACGAATTTTTCACATTTCCTAGTCTGTTTTCTACTTTTCTTATGATATTAAGGTATTTTTAATAATTAAAGAATAAAATTACATGTAGTATTGATATATACTGCATTCCCTCATTGCTATAACCTTATGATATACATCTTTCTTCACCACTTGGCTATCTCCCATTGAAATTTCACCTTCTTCTTTTTTCCTTTTTTTTTTTGGAACAAGTTCAATTGAACTTTCCCTTCAAACAGAATTATGATTGGAAGCATATATGAGGGAAGGGGATAAAATATCCATCATTTGGCAAATGTACAAATTAAAAAAAAACAGATGAAGTTTACCATACTTCTTTAAGATATATAATTGTTTCCTTCCTTTTCTTGACATCTCCTTTCTTCTCGTTTTATCTCCTCTAAGCTCTAACTAAGAAACCACTAACTCTTTCCACTTACTTATGCCTAATGTGATGAAAACCAGACAAATATTTTTCGTGAAAAATCTTCAGTATGTTCAATTTGCAGCAGAATTGCAGAGAGCCAAATTAGTACTTCTATGGGTTGACTATATTAAGAATAAAGATCCTTCTACACTTTATTTTTTCTTCTCAATGCAATTTATTTCTTGTTTTTCACTATTTTCTACCACATTTATCTTTTACATTGCACATAGAATTGTCAACGGTATTCCATTCTAAGTTGCACGGAAACTCTGCACTTTCAATGCTGCACCGGTGTCGGATTCTCCAAAATTACACTAATTTTGGAGAATCTAAGACACACCTATTGACATTTTTGAAGAGTGCAGGCAACATAGATTCCATTGAAAAAAGAAAAAGAAAACCAAGTCTCTTTATAAAAATAAATAGCACGTGACATTTGCCTTAATGGAAACAGTCATTCCCACATTTATTTAGCTGGTTCTACTAATGGAAATAGTCATTTATTTAAAGTGGACATCCAGAGCAGTATATCTACTTCGTCTAAAATTCGATAAACTCTTCAAAGTAACATGTAATACATTTTTGGTTAGGACGCAGATGCAGTAATCCATGAACTAAAGACAGTATCAAGGAAAAAAAGAAATTAACTCAAATATTTACTTTGAAGTGCATATAATGTCATGACCCAAACTGTCATGATTGACACCTGCACTAACCCTCTGATGGGAGAACCATTAATACTAATGAGAAAAACCAAGAACTCGACATTTAAAGATATAGTAGCAGGTTTAAATGCCGAAATAAAGTAGAGTTCCCATAAACTCCAAGAGTCTAACAACGAATATCAAAACATTGCAGAAATATTCCCCAGAAATTGAAAGTCGGTGTACCAAAACTCTAAAGTTTAGCAAGTTTAATTAAAATTGGTACAACCCAATTAAACATACAATTATTTACTACAAAGTCTGAGTTCGAAAAGAGTGGACTAAAACATAGAGAACTAATGGCAACCGGGAAGAATTGGCTCACCCTTGAGTTCGATTGATCACTGATCTCCTAGATGAGGTATGTCAGTAGCCGCCGCCTGAAGATGCCCTGTACTCAACAAAGAAAGAGAAAGTGCATTATCAGTACACAACCATAGTGTAGTTGTAGGATAACACGGCTATTCTAGTAACCACAACATATATGAGTAGTCACAACAAGTAAACACGCATATACCGAACATATAAAATATCAATTATCATTTCAGGAGCAACATACCATTTCACATTTCTAATATCAAGTAAATACGCATATATGACAACTCAATGGTCTTCTCATGGAGCCCATACCCAAACTGTTAGTGTGACAGATCGTGACACCCGATCCAAGTAAGTGTGTCAAAACGTGACACCCGTTCCCATATGTAACTCAGTACGTGACATCCGATCCTAGTTAGTGTGTTCGAACATAACACCCGATCCATTAAACAAGCCACAATCACAATCACAATGTACATTCTCATAATCATACAATAAAGTGTTTATTCATGGCGTACATTTATTCATTCATATTCATTCGCATTTAATGTGATCAATAGTGCAACATTCGCATACATACATGCATTACAATGAAAAAAATACTAACATACATCATACAAACATGAAATCAAACCATCACCTACCTTGAAAAAAAGATTGAATCCTCCTAAGAAACTTGATTATTCCCTTTCCAGATTCTTTCTACTTGTTCTAGGTATACAAACAACAAATCAATGCAATGATCAATAAAAACGAGGCATAATTACTCGGATTACAATTGAAATTATCAACTCTAGGCCAAACCCAAGATCCCAATACCCAACTTAAGGCTTTTTCTACCATTAGTTTTCATGTCAAAACCCTCCACCATTATTAAATACCCATAAACCTAAGTTCTACTGATCAAAAAATGGATTAGGGGAGTTAAATCCTTACCTTTAGAACCAAAAATAGTGGAAAAATTTCAAGAAATTTCCTAGGGTCATCTCCTAACTCTCAAGAATAAAACTTGCAGAAAATAACATTTCTGGAGTTAATTTCGCCTTAATTCATGACAAGCCCGCCGTAACGGGACTGATGAGTCCACTATTTGGACTCATTTAGGGCTATATTTTGATTGAATTAGTGTCCTCAAATGCATATTTTGTATCAATACCTGATGTAAATCCTTAAGTTTTAGGTATTTGACTTGAGATACAAAGCATGGACACTATCGAGCAAAAAGATACAAAGCGCCTGAAAGAAGGAAGAAAAGACGGCCTGAAGATCGCCTAATCCATTAGGTGACTCACCGAATGACCTTAATCTCGCCTAATGTTCCTATGTACTAAGCCTTGAAGTAAAAGATCAAGTTGGTGATGAAAGGGAGAAGTCGGCGCATCGCCAAGTAGTTCCGCGAAGCAGTTCCCTATCGCCCAATGAATCAAAACGCGAAAATGCTGAAGGCAAAAGCTGAAAGGCGATGAGCCAGACCAAAGGGTGGATCGCCGAGTGTATCAGCGATCTCGACTAACTGCGCCGAGTAGTCCTTTGCAACACAATTTTTTGTACAATATAAATACTAGTTTAAATTGTTAGTTTATCAATCTAGAATATCAAGTTGTAGAGAATTATTACTGATACTTAGAATATTTTTCAGTTTTTAGTTCTTAGAGTTTTTGGGAGACATTGTTCTTGAGCTTGAAGGTTCTTAAGGTTTTCTACTCCAAGAAATTGGAAGTGGGTCTCGAATAATCTTAATCCTAGACGTGTTTAAAGACATCTTCTATCGTAACCACTTGATGGAAACACTTGTTGGTATTGATTTCTATCTCTTTTTCATGTCTAGCTAAAACCCCAATTCTTGCAGTGTGATTTTGTGAATATGGGTTAAATTTCATGTTTGGTATTGCTTATTGTTACTCTATTTGCTATTTAAATATTATTTTGTTTAGTAGTTGTGTTTGAACTTAATGGGATTGTAGGTTCAAATACGATTTCATCTTAGTGTTTTTGGCTTGCTCGAGAGAGAGGTTTTAAAACTAAGACTACTAAATCGATAGTCGATGGTTATTGGGTCGTCGTGGGTTCAACTCGAGAGTGTGAATCCTAGACCTTCTTCCATACTTTTAGCTCGAGAGAGTGAATGGGCTAAGGCGGAGGTTGTGCTTAAATGCTGCAACTCAGTGTTCGAGAGAAATCGAGTTGATTCGAGGTAAGTTTCTCGAGAGAGAATTTACCCCCACTAAAGTCTAGCCTAGTTACAAATATTCAACTATTTACTATTAATAACATTTACCCATAGTATATTTTATCTCATATTCCAATCACATCCCAAGAATCCCGTCTCCCTATCTCGTATCTTTACATTTTCGCTGTTTTTTTCATTAGTTGAATACAAACCCCCCATTGATAATTGACATTCGTGTCACTATTAGATTTAGTATGTTTTATTCGTTATTGTTTATAGCTATAATTGATTAGAACTTGATTTTACTTTTCTATTAATTCTTGCAACTACTCCCTTGGGACTCGACCCCAACCCATTTGGTTGGGTTATATTACTTTTGTACGATCGTAGACACTTGAATTGGAAGTTGTGTCTTAAGAATCCCGTCTCCCTATCTCGTATCTTTACATTTTCGCTGTTTTTTTCATTAGTTGAATACAAACCCCCCATTGATAATTGACATTCGTGTCACTATTAGATTTAGTATGTTTTATTCGTTATTGTTTATAGCTATAATTGATTAGAACTTGATTTTACTTTTCTATTAATTCTTGCAACTACTCCCTTGGGACTCGACCCCAACCCATTTGGTTGGGTTATATTACTAAACGCAATCGTTGACACATGAATTGGAAGTCATGTCTTTGATTACGTCAAAACATCAGGGACCCAATGATGTTCGACGTAATCAACTGACACTATTTCGGTTCAAGTGCCAATGATTGCGTGCAGTGATATAACCCAACCAAGGGTTGGGATCGTTCCCACAGGGAGTGGTTTTGAGAATTAATGGAAAAATAAAATTAAGTTCTAATTAGTCAAAGCTATAAATATTAACTAATAAAAACATACTAAATCTAAGTGGTGACACAAGTGTCAATTATAAATGGGGGTTTCTATTAATTAACAACTAAAAAGAGCAAAAATATAAGGAAACGAGATATGGAGACAGGGTTTATGGGATGTGATAGAAATATGGGATAAACTAGCTTAATAGTAAATTGTTGAACATTTGTGACTAGGCTAAACTATAGTGGGGGTAAATTCTCTCTCGAGCAACTTACCCGAATCAACTCGGTTACTCTCAAACACCGAGTTGTCACATTAAGCACAGCCTCCGCCTTATCCCATTCACTCTCTCGAGCTGAATGTGTGGGAGAAGGACTAGGATTCACTCTCTCGAGCTGAACCCATGTCCACCCAATACCACCGGCTATCAATTTAGTAGTCTTAGTTTTATGACCTCTCTCTCGAGCAAGCCAAAAACACTAAGATGAAATCATACTTGCAACTACAATCCCATTAAGTTCATACACAACTACTAAACGAAATCACATTTGAACAACAAATTAACCATCAACAAGCAAGACCCAACATATAATTTAGCCCATATTCACAAAATCACACCCCAAGAATTGGGGTTTTAGCTAGAAATGTAAAAGAGATAAAAATTTATACCAATATCAGTTTCCATCAACTAGGTATGAAGAATTAAGTCTTAGAACACGTCAAGAGTGAAGAATCTTCAAGACCAATATCTAATTCTTATAGTTGAAACCCTTTGAACATTCAAGGTCTTACGACAGTCTCCAAAACCCTCTAAAACTTAAACTCTCTCAAAAACTGTAAAAAGTTAGAATAAAGAAAGTGCTACTAAGCTAAATATTTAAAACAAGTATTTATAGTGTTTGAAAATTTGTGTTGCGGAGGACCATTCAGCGCAGTTAGTCGGGATCGCCGATACGCTCGGCGATCCATCTTTTGGTCGATTTCAGCGCCTTCCTGCTTTATCCTTCAGCCTCTTCGCGTTTTGAGTTGTTGGGCGATATGGTACTTCTTCGCAAAACTGCTCGGCGACACGCCGACTGCTCCATTTCATCGCCAACTTGATCTTTCCCTTCAAGGCTCAGCACACTGGAACAAAAGGCGATCTCCAGGACGATCGGCGACTCACCAATTGGGCTCGGGGATCTTCAGGCCTTCATTTCTTCATTCTTTTCATCCCCTTGTTCCTTCTTGCCAAGTAGTGTTCATGCTTTGCCTCAAACTTCAAATACCTGAAACTTAAGGATTTACGTTAGATATTGAGACAAAAAATGCATTTGAGGACACTAATTCTATCAAAATATAGCCCTAAATGAGTCCAATCTGTGGACTCATCAACACCCCCAACTTGCACTTTTGCTTGTCCTCAAATAAAACTTAAGTTCAGCAGTTCAGAAAGGATGACTCAAACAGTGCTACACAAGACTTAATCATGAATGTATACATAAGACTCAACTTACTCATGCAAAAATCAATTGTGTACTCAGAGACTCAAATTGTGACACACCATTATCAAAAATTCTCAAGCTCACTATACTTTCTTCAAATGCTACTTCGAGCTCAACAAAGGTATTCAAATGCAATGTTCACTCTCATAAAGAAGAACACAATGCATGCTTTCACCCATATGTTTGCTTGTATTTTCCAATCAAAAACTATTTAAGCTCACTCAAGATCAAAAAGGTCTTTCCATGGCTTGTAATGGGGCTGCGTGCAAAGGTATGGTCATTTAGGCTCAGTGACTTTCGTCCTCATAAAATGTGGTGCTTTCAACACTCCCTTTCCTCTTCTTTCGTCATTTTCTTTAGTGCCAATAAGTCATCCCATTATTCACTTCCATGGATTGTTCGAAATCCCCATTTCTTTTGTACTTTATTCCACAACTTTCTCTTTCTTTTTCTTTTTCTTTCTTTTCTTTCTTTTTTTTGTATGGAGGGGTTCCATTTTTTTCAATACCATGGGTTAAAGGGGACTTTTCTTGCACTTTTTGACTTGCCTTTTCTTTTCACCACACCCCCAGCTTAGGTTTTTGGCCTTAGTTGGCTATTCAATTAACCACGAATCACGAGGATTATGTGTAGTGGATTAAGAAAGGTCATGTTTTCAACAAGTATCGTCCAAAGAAAGGTAAGGCTAATGGGATGTTTAAAATAGGTTCAGACACTCACAACGTAGTTCACACAAGAGGTATATGTCGAATTGGCTCACACTCTTCGAAGTTGCCTAAGATCATATAAAAAAATAGCCTTACTTAGTCGACCGGACTAGTGGGGAAAATTCTAGATGTTATCATGCATGGTTCACAGTAAGCTCATCACACAAGGCATCGACAACATATTCAAACAAGACTCCACACTTTCGCTAATGTGCAACGGTCATTACAAGAAAATCAATTCGATAATTGCCTAGTCACAACGAGATGCAAAGAGATCACATACTGACTATGTAACTTAACTTTGTCTCGGTGTAGCCTCACATTCATGTTCGTTTGATTATGAGCACTATTTTAGTCATCGATATAGATCAAAATCAAGATTTAAATTTGCTAAAGAACAGCCACATTCCACACGTACAAGAGGTGGCAAAAATTTAATTTTTTTTGGAAGGGTCAAAATCAAATCATTTACAATTTAAAATAAGAGGAGCCACAAGCTCAAACATCCACAAGAAGTAGTGTAAAACACAACATTATGATTTACAACCCAACAATAACATAGCCCACAAAGATGGGCCACACCCCACCACAATTAAAAACATTTGTCCTCAAATGCAACTAACATAATATCTAGAATTTAAAATAAAGAAAGATAGAGAGGGAGGTAAAGAGGGGATCCTGTCTAAGCAGTCGCTCCATCTGTCTGTGTATTATGTGCATGTGGTATCAGTTTGGCCTCGGGCCTCAGTACTCTGGGTCACACCAGAAGGACCAGCTCCACTCAAGACAACAAAATGTGTGTTTGCCATGGAAGGCTATACAACCGCATATATTATAATTGCTTTAGTCTCTGTCAGGTCCTTATCTGCAGCATCCACAGTTTCCTTAAGCATTACCTCGTCTGTCTCTGCCTCTAATTCAGGCTGAGCTGTCCGCTCAACTCTATCCTCATTTCTGGTGGTGGCCGAAGGCTTTTCTGGCACATCTGGGATCTCTACCATTCCAAAGACCATAGACATATCAGTGGCCTTCAACTGATCCACGTCAGTCCTAAAAAAAGTAATAGCGGCCTTTAATGCTGTCACCTCATCTTTGGCCCCTTGGTCACGCTCACACACCACTATTCTAGCCTCAAGGGCGTCAATGGTAGCTCACATCGGTGTAACAACATTAGTCAGGGCAGTCTGAATCATGCCTGGAACGGAGGTTTCTAGGTTGGCAGCCCGACGATCAGCAGACTGCGCAAGCTGTCCCATCCGGATCAAGGATGCCTGAGTGATCGGCGCACGGGATGCAATGATAGCAGTAGATCTGGGAAGTAATGCGGCAACAGAAAAACCTGGATTTTCAGCAATAGTGGGAGTAGAATTAGATATACCTGAAGGCCCAAGAGCTGGAGTAGGCAAAAATGCCTCTGAAGGTATGGATTTAGTGGTCGTAGAATCCTTCTCCTTCGTCTCCGCCTGATCCTTAAGATATTTGTCTTCGATCCTCCGAATAACGGTAGAGAATGTGGGCATCACTTCCACATCCTTCTTGGCATCTCGAGGTACCTGAGCATGTCTACACAGCTCAGTGATCAATACCAGTAAGGGAAGTGAGGTTTGGCGCTGCCTTATACGCATAAGCATCTCTGAAGCAATGATCCATCCCAAGTTTAGCTTTGTTCCCTTTATGAGGCAACCTAAGATGGCTGCTTTTGCGTGGCGAAGGATATATTCAATGTGAAGGCATGATCATGCTACTGATGAAGCCAATCAATACCTTGCTGCCACATTTAGGTCCTTCTTCTCAATAACTGCCCCAACCTCAAGCAACTGAGGTGTTCCGTCTGATATTAACGGGGCCAACCATTTTTTCATAATCTCCAGTGACGTTCTTCTAATCATAACTTGATTGTCGTCCTCAAGTGTCGCAGTGCACCCTAGAACGACATTTAAAGAAGGAGAGTCACATTGCACTTTCTTTCCCCTGACAACTACACAGTCAATCGGCTTAAGTTTAGCTGCCAGCTTCTTCCCACGTGGTATCAATCCACTGTACGCATTGTAGAACTCTCTCACCCAGCTTGGAATATACGGGCCACAGGGCTTTGTGAAAATCTAGAAGTTATGAGATTTTAGATATCTCAGAATCTCGAAGTACCTATCAATCACTCCATCCGTGGAGAGACAATTTTCCTCAAGAATTGTCCTTAACCACTCCGTCTTTAATATATTCATTAACCTGGGAGGAGGACCTTGTACTGGGGGATCAAGCACCATTTCTTACTCTTGAAGTGGAGGAGGAGAGGTTGTCACCTGAGGGGTTCTGATCCTAGATGGATCATTCAACTTTTTAGAGCGTAGTTCTGCCCTGCGTGCTACTACCAGTTCATCATCATCTTCCTCCATAGTCTGGGGTTCCTGCTGCTCACCCTCACTCTCTAAGGTGGTAAGGTAAGTATCATGGATGCCCTCACTGTCAGAGCTCGCCTCTGGTGATGCAGGTGCTTTTCCTTTTTCACCAATCGTGGAAAGTTTCTTAGTTTTGCCCTCAGATGTAGTTGCATTCTCTTTCATTGTTACTCCTTTTGCTTTCCCTTGGCGTGGTAAGTTTCTTCCAGCAACTTCAGATCTAGCCATTTCTGCAAAATATCGGGAAGGAGTTAGAAAACTTTCAGCTAAAATCATAGAAAAGAAAGTTCAGGAAAACTTGCCAACACTATCGATGAGTCGCCTAATTGCTTAGGCGAAATCGATCGAGCTCGCAAATAGGATTTGCTAGAGAAGTTCAGACAATTTGGCGATGGAAAGATTATTCAACGGGTCGCTGACGGCATTCGGCGAACAAGAGTCAGTTCGCCAAAAGTTATAGTGCAAAATGAGTTACAGACTAAGGGCGATCAAGAAAATATTTAGGCAAGTGACCGAACACCTTTTTCGACTTTAGGCTTTTCGCCGAAAGTTATAGAGCCAAACAACAAGTATAGCATGAACTTAAAGGCGAGATGGATACATTAGGCGAACCGCCGAGTGATTCGGCGAGCTCGATCCAACTCGCCAAATAACTCACCATACCTATTCTCAATCCATATTCTTGAAGTCAACCTCGCAATCCCCGAAATAAAATTTTAAGTGTGCATAACTCAAATTGCAGCAGAATCCATAACACCCAATGCCTCGAGGTACATAGACTTCTACGGATTCACAACCCTACAAACTCTTCTTCATTTTACGCACAAATTAGCAAGATTTCAACAGTAGTACACTACAGGCAAGATACTCAAATTATTACAGGCAAACAAACATCCTGATACTACTAGAGAGGCCCAGCACACTTCAATAGGATAAAATCACTTGCATAAGAGCATAAATACCGAAAGTAAATGCAGGGTTTGGAAACCAACCTTTTCGGTAGATTAAATCAAAACTGTGATGCTAGGCGGAAAATTAATCCAGATCCAGACACCAATTAATCAACTAAAATACTTGCAGGATGCAAAATTTTTGGAAATATCAAGTAGGTGCAATTTTACGAAGGTCGAAAGTGAGGGGAAATAAAAGGGTTGAAAGTTTAAACCTTTGGCTTTATAAAAACAATCCAGATCTCGCCCATTCGGTGATATTAGCCGAATTCACCAAACTACTTGGCAACACGCCAAACGTTTAGTTACCTCGCCGAATTACATGGACTTCGAATTAAACTGGGATTCAAATTAGCGGACTAATTCACGATTTCCTATTAGGTCGGTGATTCACCATTAATTTCATGAGTCCGCCGAGTTTTACAGAGTCCAAGCTGAATTTTCCTTGAATCCAGTGGCGGGTTAGGTCAAGGTTGCGAACTCCTTCGGTGATTCGCCGACTAGGCCTTTTTTCGCCAATTCTTGTTTTTTTTCAAATACTTTCCTCACTTTGTCCTCCATATTTAACACACCATTATTCTAAAATAATACAAAATTGTAAAACCTTAGGTTGCCTCCCAAGAAGTGCCTTAGTAATAGTCGTGGAACGACTTCCCCACTCAATATTGATTTGTGGAGTGGAGACGAGACAACACATGACCCATTTGGGTTTCTAGAAGCTGAATGGATATGAAATGGGAAGCAGTTATCTCATTCAGCATTGAAACTTTCTCTTTTATCTCATTCAACACCTTGTCGTGACTTTCGACCTTGTGAAGAATGAGTGAGAGAATCTCTGCTATTTGTACACCCTCATTTGCATTAGGCTTCATACGCTCTTGAGGGGGAATGTACCGGTCTTTGTTTTTGTCTGGTGCTTCCAATTCCATGATCTTTTTGGTCACTAGATCTAGCTGGGTCAACAGTGTGGCCAAAATATGGTCCTTCTTAGTCTCTTTGTTGGTCATTGCCAAGTTATTAAGAAGATGGGTTGCTATTGCGTATGGTAATCATGAGAGACCCCTCAGAAATATTTGATGACCACTCTTCTGTTTTCTAGGCCAAGACTTTTGTAGAAGCAATCCAATAGCACATTTTCAGAAATTGCATGAGTTGGGTGGTGTAGGAAGATTGACTTAAATTTCAGCCACAACTCATGGATTGACTCCCTTTCCAATTATCTGAAACTTAGGATGTGATGCCTAAGGGACATCATTCTCAGAAGAGACAAATCCATTTGATCACCATCTCTATCAGACATGCTCTACTGTCCTATTCAAAACAAACGAGAAAAACAAAGCTAAAAATTAAGTCAGTAAACTATAACTAAGAACAACAAAAATCCTACTTAACTACAAATTCTCAAATAACACCACTCCCCGGCAGCGGCGCCATTTTGATGTTTGACACAATCAACTGACACTATTTCGGTTCAAGTGCCAACAATCGCGTGTAGTGATATAACCTAACCAAGGGTTGGGATCGTTCCTACGGGGATGTGGTTTTTGAGAATTAATAGAAAAATAAAATCAAGTTCTAATTAGTCATAGGTACAAATATTAACAAATAAAACATACTAAATCTAAGGGGTGAGGCAAGCATCAATTATAAAAGGCGGTTTGTATTAATTAACAACTAAAAAGAGCAAAAATATAAGGAAACGAGATATGGAGATGGGATTCTTGGGATGTGATAGGAATACGGGATAAATAATACTATCAGGTACATGTTTTTGATAGTAAATTGTTGAACATTTGTGACTAGGCTAGACTATAGTGGGGATAAATTCTCTCTCGAGGAACATACCCCGAATCAACTCGGTTTCTCTCGAACACCAAGTTGTCGCATTAAGCATAGTCTCCGCCTTACCCCACTCACTCTCTCGAGCTGAATGTGTGGGAGAAGGACTAGGATTCACTATCTCGAGCTGAACCCATGTCGACCCAATACCACCGACTATCAATTTAGTAGTCCTACTTTTACGACCTCTCTCTCGAGCAAGCCAAAAACACTAAGATGAAATCGTATTTGCAACTACAATCCCATTAAGTTCATAAACAACTACTAAACGAAATCACATTTGAACAACAAATTAACCATCCACAAGCAAGACCCAACAAATAATTTATCCCATATTCACAAAATCACACCCGAAAATTGGGATTTTAGCTAGACATGTAAAAGAGATGAAATTTTATACCATCAATTGGGAATGAAGAATTAAGTCTTAGAACACGTCAAGAGTGAAGAATCTTCGAGACCCACGTCCATTTTCTTGGAGTTGAAACACTTTGAACCTTCAAGGTCTTAGAACAAAGTGTCCAAAACCCTCTAAAACTTAGACTCTCTCTAAAACTGTAAAAAGTTCGAATAATAGAAGTGATACTAAGCTTGAAATTTAAAACAAGTATTTAGAGTGTTTGAAAATTTATGCTATGGAGGACCATTCGGCGCAGTTAGTCCTCAGATACGCTCGGCGATCCACCTTTTGGTCGATTTCATCGCCTTTCTACTTTATCCTTCAGCCTCTTCGCCTTTTGAGTTGTTGGGTGATATGGAACTGCTTCGCAGAACTGCTCGACGACACGCCGACTGCTCCATTTCATCATCAACTTGATCTTTCCCTACAGGGCTCAGTGCACTGGAACGAAAGGCGATCTCCAGGCCGATCGGCGACTCGCCAATTGAGCTCGGCGATCACCTTGATTTCATTTCTTCATTCTTTTCATCCGCCTTATTCCTTCTTGCCAAGTAGTGTCCATGCTTTGCCTCAAACTCCAAATACCTTAAACTTAATGATTTGCATCAGATATTGAAACAAAATATGCATTTGAGGACACTAATTCTATCGAAATATAGCCCTAAATGAGTCCAATCTATGGACTCATCACCTTACCCGCTATAGAGGCCCTGCCCTAGCGGGAATAATCATGTCGTGGCTGCTTGCACGAAAATAGAGAGTCAAAAGTTGAGATTCAAACCCCCATTTTATAACACACCTTCAACCCATGACACTCAGAAATGACCTGTTCACGCTAAGATCAGTTTCGAGAGTTCTACTCGCTCGAATTCAATTCTGTAAAGTTATATGGGTTCCTTTTCGTCTTAGATATCTACTCATGTGATTAAAATTATAATTAGATCTCTTATTCATTTCCAGATTTCCTAGACCTCTCATGACTCCAATTTCATCCAAATCTGGACTAGGCTAGGAATTCCTGAGTTACTATGAAAAATTTTTTCGACCCAATTTTTTTTTGACGACTCTCATTACAGAATTTCACCAAAGTCCAATATGACTTGTCATATTACTGCATTCTAAATCCTACAAGTGATGACTCTTATATACTTTTTTTAAAAAACATATCAAAAAATTAACCAAACTGTATGGATATTCAAAGGAAGGAGAAACTTGTTCAACCCTTTGTTACAACAATATCAAGATATTACATATAGCATATATTCAAGGGAATAGAAGCTTTTTTCAACTTGAATCACAGCGACAACATAGGTAATACTAAATTAAGCAAATATGAAGAATAGGGAAGCATCGTCTTGATTCGTGCAGTCGACAGAGGATGTAATAATTGGTCTTCAACATCAGCTTTCCACCTCCTGAAATATCAAAAGTACATAACAGTTAACAAAGAACCTAAGTGATATTTCACATGATGACTAGTAGAAACAGTTTAGATGTGAGAAACAAGGAAAATCAGCAAAACCAAATAGTAGCCAAGTTACTCGTATTGGGTTGCAAGTGTTCGATAAGGATGAAGATCTAGAAGTCGAATCCTTCCTGATGTAAATTTTAAGATTCGGGGATACGGATCCAAGAATCAACATTGGTGCCAATACAAAATAAAATAACCAAAAATCGATATTGGTACAAATTTTATAAAATAACTCATTAAACAAATCAATTGAAAATAAAAAGGTGATGGTCCCGACTAATAACAGCTTGACATACCTAGCGATATTGATTTGTGATTATGCGAGAGAGCTTCTTTGTTAAGCCAACCAATGATGAGCGAGTTACCCCATCAACTCACACTGCTATGTCAAAATATTATTTAGTGTTGGAATAACAATACTTCATACTATACCAGTATCACATAATTCCAAACGAACCCTCTATTTACGTCAAGGCTTGAAGCTTTGATTTTTTCCAATCATCTTAATGCTCCCAATTGGGTTATGTAACACTCCGACTTTTCGAAACGTCTAAAATTACTCGTATCTTCATGGAAAGACAAGGAGGGTGTGTAATAAATAAAGAATGATGTGTTATGTCATATTTTAATTGTTCAAGGGTTGTATCTCAAGTTTTAAAGTTAGGTAAGTGGCAAAATAAAAGTTGACGAAAGTTTTCGTAAGTTCCTTTTTAAAGATTTCTCTAAAATTTGGGTCAAATGTCTCATAGGTTTTCTCCCAATCTATAAAGTGTTATGGGGCCTAAAACCTAGAATATCAAAGGTCTACGAGTCTAGTTTACAATGCATCAAACCGTTTTTAATACGACTTCATAATAGAGAGATATTTGCATTTTCACGCAATTGCGCAACGTGAGGTGGGGCCCTAGGTCGGTGGAACTTTATATATATCTTCTTCTTCGATTCTTTCTTCATGTTTAGCTAAGAACCAGAAAAATACAGAAACCCATTTCTACGATCAACGAAATTATAGATTTTCTTGACTTAAGTCGTTGACGAAAGTTGTTCTACATGTTGGGCTCATCCTCGTGGTATAATTTGTTTTATCGATTTTGTAGCATATCATTCTTTAGTTTTGGGACAACAAGGGTTTGGACATATTTGAAGGCTTTGAGCTATATTACAAACTTAAGATCAAGGTAACACCCTTCTTTCATCGACTCTATCTTTGATAAGCCGCAATTAGAAATTTGCGACGGAAATACATATGTTTTATCAGATTATCGTGGTATCTTCTATTATTGTGTGCTGATTATGGTCCTGCCCTATCGTAGTATCGAGGGGGGTTGTGAGTAAAAGTCATTAGGCCACGTGAATTCAGTAGAAAAGATATGTTAGGGCTATTGATGAGTCCACAAATTGGACTCATTTAGAGCTATATTTTAATAGAAATTGTGTCCTCAAATGCTTGTTTTATCTCAATATCTGATGAAAACCCTTAAGTTTCAGGTCTTCGAAGATAGAAGGAAAGCATGGACACTACTTCGCAAAAAGGAATGAAAATGCTGAAAAGAACGAGAAAATGAAGTCCTGAGGATCGCCGAGTCCACTTGGATAATTACCGAAGGGTCTTACTCCGCCTTTTGTTCCAGTGTGCTGAGCCTAAAGCAAATGATCAAGTCGGCGGAACAAGGGAGCAGTCGGCGCGTCGTCGAGCAATTCTGCAAAGCAGTACTATATCGCCCAATGACCCAGAGCACGACGATACCGAAGGATGGTGCAAGACGGCGAAGAACTAAACCAAAGGGAGAATCACCGAGTTGATCGGCGATTCCGACTAATGTCGCCGAATAATCTGTCGCAGTAAAGATTTTTGAAAACTATAAATACTCGTTGAGAGTTATAGCTTAGTATCAGATTTTTAGTATCATAATTTTTAGTGTGAAACAATTAATATAATTTTAGTGCTTTTTCTGTGAGTTTGAGAGGGTTTTGAAACTTGAAGAAGAAGAGGGTTTCATCTCCAAGGATTTGGACTTGGGTCTCTCGGATTCTTCATTCTTGGCATGTAACAAGACAATTCTTTATACCCATTTGAATGCAAGCTCATTTAGGTATAAATTTCTATCTCTTGATGTGTGGATAAAAACCCCATTCTTGGGGTGTAATTTAGCACATATGTGTTGAGATTATTGTTGAATTTTGCTTGCTGATAGGTTAGATGTATTTTAATGGTGATTTGACCTAGTGGTTGTGGTTTAATTGAATGGGTTTGTAGTTGCAAATACAAAACCACCCATGTGTTTTTGGCTTGCTCGATAGAGAGGTCGTGAAACCAAGACCGCTAGACTGATGGCCTAAGGAGTGGGTCGACATGCGGTTCAACCCTAGAGGGTGAGCCCTAGTCCCATATCCTAACACTCATGTCGAGAGAGTGAGTGGGGTAAGGCATAGGCTAGCCTTCATGCGGCAAATGGGTGTCCGAGAGGAACCCATTTGAAACAGAGTAAATTGCCCGAGAGGGAACTTATTTCCATCTAAAGCATAGCAGCAAATGGGTGTCCGAGAGGAACATATTTAAAACGGGGTAAGGTGCTCGAGAGGGAACTTATTTTCATCTAAAGCTTAGCCTAGTCACTATTATCTTGCAAATTTCCTATCGAAAGCATGTACCTAATGATTTAAATCAATATATATTGTGATCACACCACAATAATCCCCTCTCATTCATAGATTTCTCTGTCATTTTTACTGTTTTAGTTATACTTGTGACAAACCCCCATTTGATATTTGACACTTTTGTGTCACCCCACTTTAATTTACAATGTTTTTAGTCGTTAATGTATTTAGCTACGACTAGTTAGAACTAACTTTATTTTTCTATTAATTCTCGAAACCACTCCATTGAGACTCAACCCCAACCCTTGGTTGGGTTATTATACTATTGCACAATCGTAGACACTTGCATCGGAAGTTGTGTCGTTGATTACGCAATTATCAAAATGGCGACGCTGCCGGGGAGTGGTGTTATTTGAGAATTCTTAGTTAAGTAGAATTTTCATTCTTATTTGTGGTATTCTACTTATCAAATTTTCAGTTTTGTTTTGAGTATTTGTGTGTTTCAACAACTATATGAGTGTGAACGGTGAAAATAGCTGCCAAGCAGGCTATCTAGCGGGTTTGCTTTTCATTGAGACGGTAGTGATGATGTTAATAATGTATACAACCTCAGCCAAGTGGATGAGATGGGTGCAATATGTATGCCACAAGCAGACGGAAGTGCAAAATTTGAAGTTACTAGCACAATGCTCCATCTCATACATTCAAGAGGTTTATACGGAGGGTGGGAGCACGAAGATTCGTATGAGCATATACGAACCTTTGTAGAAGTGTGCACTCCATTGTCATTCCAAAATCTGTCATAAGAATGCATAAGGCTGCGCTTATTTCCATTATCATTAACCAAGGAAGCCACTAAGTGGTTGGCCGAGCTTCCAAAGAATTCCATCAAGTCATTGGAGAAGTTGGTTACGACTTTTCATGAAAGATTCGTCCCTCCATCAAAGATGATGAAACTGAGAGACGACATAAAAATTTTAATCAAAAGAAGGGTGAACCAATTCACGAATCATGGACACGATTTAAGAGATTTTTGCGAAGATGTCGAACGCATGGACTGCCGAGTGAGTTATTGCTCCAATATTTTTACCGTAGTCTGGATTCGGTGAATAAAGGGATAGCTAATCAGTTGGTGCAATGAGGAATAATGTTACAATTCTTTGAAGTAGCCTCATTCCTCCTAGATGGCATGACTAGAGTAAATCAAGCATGGTACACAAAAGATGACCACATTTCCCCACTGGGCTTTAGATTAACACAAGACTTGATAAAGAAAAGGAGAGGCACGAAAATATCAAAAAGATGTTGTCTCAAATGGAAGTGATACACGAGCACATGAAGAGGAAGTATGGAGTGTTTCGAGTTGAGGAGGATTCTCCTTCTGGTTACTTAAGACTTGGGGAGAATCAAGGTTGGAATTCCACAAGATATGAAGAGGGTTTCCACCCATGCTATCAATAGCGGGGCGGAAATCAAGGTTGGAACCATTATAGGAGTGAAGAAAAAAGGAGATATTGCCACGATTGGGATAAGCAAGATGACCATGAGGAAAATTGTACTTAATTGAGTGAAAGCCCAAAATCAAAAGGGAGCGCAGGTAGTCCTCGGGAAAATCATTTGTTGTCACGCATACTTGATAAAGTTGAGGGCTCTGATGATTTGCTAAAAGGAATGAGTGATTACTTTTCATCACTGAACAGTAAAGTGAATTCTCATGATGATGCCATTAAAACACTAGAAGGTCAATTGAATCTACTATCAGCTCAATAGACATCCAGGACACTGATGAAAGATAATGAAAGAGGGTTGGTTGTGGTTACCCATAGTGGAAAGACGACAGAAGGGAATGGGATGGAGGATGAGGACACTCGAACACAGGAAGGAAGCCAGGGTATAGAGGAACGAGAATTGCCTAGTCCACAAAACCTTGCCAAAGAACCACAAGAGGATGTAGAGCAACACAGTCAAGTTCCAAAAGTCACGCACCTTTTGCCCAAAATACCTCCACCATTTCCTCAACGTTTGAAAACGAAGAATGAAGATGAGAAGTTCAAAAAACAATTGTCAATATTCAAGAACTTTTTAATTAACCTTCCTCTGGTGGAAGCATTGTTAGAAATGCAGGGATACGCGAAATTCATGAAAGAGCTGGTTACAAAGAAAATGAGCTTGGAGTATGAAAGGATCGAAGTGCCCCATAGTTGCAGCGCAATTATGACAAATGAGTCAATCATTAAGACAGAATATCCTGGGGCATTCACAATCCCGTGCACAATTGGCATGCTCCAATTCACTAAAGCTTTGTGCGATTTAGGAGCAAGCATTAACTTGATGCCCTATGCAATATATAAGCAACTTGGTTTGGGTGAACCAAAGGCAACCACAATGAGACTCCTTATGGCTGATCGATCAATCAAGCACCCCATAGGGATACTCTATGACATACTGGTAAAAGTAGATCGGTTCTTTTTTCCGGCCGATTTTTTGATTCTGGATTGCAAGATCGATGCTGAAATCCCCATTATTTTGGGAAGGCCATTCTTAGCAACCAGGAGAGCATTGGTGGATGTCGAAAGCGGGAAATTGAAGTTCCATGTGAATGATGATGAGGTGACCTTCAATATCTGTAAATCTATGAAGCAACCAAGTAATATCCATGTGGTGTCCACTGAGGATGTTATCGATGAGGCAGTGGCAAGTGTGAGCCATTTAATGCACAAAAATGAACCCCTTGAATCTGTATTTGCCAACTATGATGAATCCGAAGTTCAAGGATATGAGGAAGTGGTATATGCCTTATCAGGGTTAGGAGTATATTCAAGGAATCTAATCAAGTTGGATATCGACCTGGAAAATAGAGAATGTCCTCCTGCAAAGCCATCAACGAAAGAACCACCGAGTCTGGAGTTAAAAGCCCTACCTTCTCATCTAAAGTATGCCTTCTTAGGAGACAATAATACTTTACCAGTGATTATCGCAAATAATTTGCTTGAAAGGCATGTAAAATTGGTCATTGAAGTATTGCAGAAGCATATAAAAGTTATTGGATAGACAATAGTCGATATAGTAGGAATTCCTCCTAGCATATGTACTCACAAGATTCGGCTTGACAGTGAATGTAAACCTAGTTTGGAACATCAGAGGAGATTGAACCCTCCAATGCAAGAGGTGGTGAAAAGGAGATCATCAAGTGGCTAGATGCGGGAGTGATCTACCCTATTGCAGATAGTAAGTGGATAAGTCCAGTGCAATGCATATCGAAAAAAGGAGGTATAACCGTAGTTCCAAATGCAAAAGGAGAACTTGTGCCGACAAAACCAGTGATGGGGTAGAGAGTATGCATGGATTATCGGAAGTTTAACTCATGGACCGAAAAGGACCACTTCCTAATGCCCTTTATGGACCAGATGCTTGACCGGTTATCAGAACGGGGGTGGTATTGCTTTTTAGATGGATATTCCGGTTACAATCAAATATCTATTACGTCAGAAGACTAAGATAAAAACCACTTTTACTTGCCTTTATGGAACATTTGCATTCAAAAGGATGCCGCGCCATTTGGGTTGTGTAATGCCCCAGCAATATTCCAGCGTTGCATGTTGTCTATTTTTACAGATATGGTCGAAGACTCTATGGAGGTATTCATGGATAACTTCTCAGTAGGGGACCCGTTTGAGGAATGCTTGACACACTTAGGACAGGTGCTCCAAAGGTGCGTTGATATGAATCTGGTTCTCAATTGGGAAAAATGTCACTTTATGGTGAAGGAAGGTATCGTTCTTGGGCACAAGGTGTCACAAAAGGGACTGGAGGTTGACAAGGCAACAATTGAGGTCATTGAGAAATTACCCCCGCCAATTTTAGTGAAGGGTGTTCGCAGCTTCTTGGGTCATACAGGTTTCTACCGAAGGTTCATTAAGGACTTCTTTAAGATTGCACATCCACTGTGCAAACTCCTAGAGAAGGAAGTGAAGTTCTATTTTGATGACGCTTGTATGGCTGCATTAAAGTGTTTGAAAGAAAAATTAGTATCCACCCCGATTATCGTCAGTCTTGATTGGTCTGAATCTTTCGAAGTAATGTGTGATGCCAGTGGTATGGCGTTGGGAGTAGTGTTGGGGAAAAAGCGCAACAAACTATTTCACCCAATTTATTACGCAAGCAACACTCTGAATAGTGCCCAACGAAATTATACAGTCACTGAACAAGAGTTTCTCGCAGTGGTCTATACATTTGAAAAGTTTCGGGAATACCTGCTAGGCACCAAGGTAATAGTACACACTGATCATGCTGCACTCCGCTACTTAATGGCGAAGAAAGATGCAAAACCAAGAGTGATAAGGTGGGTGCTGCTATTACAAGAGTTTGATTTTGAGGTTAAAGATCGAAAAGGCTGTGAAAATAAAATGGCCGACCACTTGTCGAGGTTGGAAGGAAGGGCGGATGTCAGGCGTGAGGTCGACATAGATGACTCATTCCCCGACGAACATGTATTTGCTATATCTCTCAAACCTACATCGTTGTATGCAGATTTCACAAATTACATTATGAGTGGATTGATGCCAGATGAGCTGACCTTTTACCAAAAAAAGAGATTCTTGTTCGACGTTAAAAAGTACTTTTGGGATGAACCATGTTTGTTTTGAGAATGTGATGACCATGTTATTAGGAAGTGTGTTTCAAAAGAAGAAGCAGTAGACATTCTCCATGCTTGCCATGCATCTCCAATAGGAGGTCACCATAGTGGTATTCGCACTGCCGCTAAAATCCTCCAAAGTGGTTATTACTAGCCGTCCTTACACAAGGATGCACATGAATTTGCAAAGAAATGCTCTCAATGTCAGCAACAAGGCGGTGTGTCTAGAAGGCACGAGTTTCCTCTCACTCTTATTTTGGAAGGCACGATGTATGGGGGATTGATTTCATGGGCTGATTTGTGAGCTCATTTGGAAATAAATACATCTTGGTGGCTGTAGATTATGTCTCCAAATGGGTAGAGGCCATCGCACTTCCAAACAACGAAGGGAGAAGTATTGACCAATTTTTTAAAACGCTACATCTTCGCAAGATTTGGCACTCCTAGGGAAATCATTAGCGATGGGGGGTCTCACTTTTTCAATAGGTGGTTTTCAATGGCACTTAGCAAATATGGGGTGAAACACAAAGTAGAAACCCCATATCATCCCCAAACAAGTGGTCAAGTTGAGGTGTCAAATCGGGAGATCAAAAGCATCCTGGCAAAGACAGTAAACGCCAACAGGACTGACTGGTCTAGGAAACTCGATGATGCACTATGGGTATACCAGACTGCTTATACAACAACTATCGGTATGTCTCCATATCAGTTGGTTTATGGTAAGACTTATCATTTGCCCGTCGAGCTAGAACACAAAGCATTGTGGGCATTGAAGGCCCTAAATTTGGACTGGTCAAAAACTTCAAGGGAGAGGGTAGAACAGTTGAACGAACTGGATGAATTTAAACTCAGATCGTATGAAAATTCAGCCATCTACAAAGAAAAGACGAAGAAATGGCATGATGCTCGATTACTCAAGCGGGACTTCAAGGTAGAAGATTGGGTTTTGTTATACAACTCTCGACATAGACTTTTTCCCGGAAAGCTCAAATCCAAATAGTCTGGACATTTTAGAATAACGCGGGTGTTCACCAATGGTGCCATAGAAGTTGAAGATTAGGAAAGACCTCCATTTAAACTGAACGGTCAACGTCCAAAATTATACTTTGGGGATTGTCAGGAGATTTCTTTGGTTGAACTGATATATTTAGAAGACGCTTGAAGGAGTTGGTGCGTCGTGCCATGACGTTAACTAATGCGCTATTTGGGAGACAACCCAAAACCATTTATTGTTTTCTTTTGCTTTGATAAAATAATGGTGTGTTGATTGTGCAGATGGAAGTGTGGAGAGTGATCGAAAAGTGCAGATTGACTGAGTAATAGATCCAGTCGACGAAATGCCGAAGGAGTCAGTGAATTCGATTGTATTCGCTGTCTGTCTCTAGACATTGTCAATATTAGATTCGGTAAAACTCGGTGAGCTTTGGAAATTATTGGCGAATCACCGACAATGTCGGCGATCACGATAGATATCGCCGTTTAGACCCCCGTAAACCAGAGGTGCTGTAAAGTTTGGCGGATAAACAAAAATAGTCGGCATGTCACCGAGTGAGTAGGCGAACTTGACTAATGTCGCCGAGTGGGAGAAAAACTGGACGGTTTTTGCAAGCCAAAGGTTTAAAAAGTTCCAACTTCATTCACTTTCCCTCACTATTTATCTATTCACAAACCATACATGCACTCTAATTTTATATTTCTTGCACTTCTGGTGTATTTTTGTTCATTAATTTGTTCGCGGATTTGGATTGCATTGCCGCCTAGCTTCTCAGTAGTATTTCAATCAGTACAACAGGTTATTTTCTTAATTCCCATAATTATTTTGTCAGCATTGCACTCATTTGCACATTATTTGTCATTGTTAAGTTCTGCTGAACATTCCTGAGTGAATAGAATTGGTTAAGTGCTGATTGTTATTCGATAACCTGGCTAAACGGTGAAATTTTGTTCTCTGATGAATCTAGTTGAGTTAATGTGTAATGGGTGGTATTCGTATGTCATGGGACTTCGTTAAATTTGTGATATTTGCACTCAAATTGTGTTTTCGAGGGTTGCAGGGCCGATTTTGAAAAGATAGGTCAAAAGTAGGCACGATAGGTGATTCAGAGAACTGTGACGAGCTCGTCGAACCACTCTGCGGTTCGCCTAAGTACACCTTAATCGCGCTTTGTCTGCACCTTTAACTCTTTATGCACTATGACTTTCAGCGGAGTGTCTATGGCTCGCCGAATGTATTCAGCTGTAGGCCGAACGAAGTATATAATCTTTCTGCAGATGAAAGTCTTTGCTTTGGTTGTTTTAAAATTATCTCAAAGACTTTGCAGACATGGCCAGACCAAAAGTTGTAGGAAGGAACAGACCTAGACACATAAGAGCGCAATAGTTCAGAAGAACTAACAAGAGAGAGAGCAAGGAAGCAAGTTCCAGTAGGAGGATTCACATTGACCTTGTTCTCCCTTCATGGAATCGAGGATTCGTCAATGCGATAAATGCCTTCAAAGCAGCGCATGATTTGGATAACATGGTTGAGGCAAACATCGCTACAGAAGCAGAAGCAGAGAGAAGAGAACAAGAACCTGAAGCAGACTAACAACACTGCAGGCACTGATGCCTAGACAGATGGAGAGACTGCGTAGACATGATTTTTTTCTTTACCTCCCTCTTTGTCTTTTTTAATCTTGCCTTCTGGATTCTGTGTTAATTGCATTTGAGGACAATTTGCCTTTATTTGTGGTGGGGTGAGGCTCACCTTTTGTGTGCTATATATGATTCGTGTTTTATATATATTTGGGTTTTTCTCCTTTAAAATTGTGTTTTATCTGCTTTCTGTGGATGTTTAAGTTTATGCCTCCTATTATTTTAAATTTCAAAACAATTTTGACCCTTTCGAAAAAAATTCATTTTTCAAAAATTTTTGCCACCTGTCGTGTGTTGAAAGTGGTTGTTCTTTTGCAAAATTTAAGTCTCAGTCCTAATCAATACTGATGACTTGAATAATCCTATCAATCGAACGAACATGAATGCATGGCTACGACGAGACCAAATGAAGTTGCATAGACAATATGTGAACTATTTGCTTCTCGTTGTGATTAGTCATTTATCGAATTGATTATCTTGTAATGATTGTTGCACACTAGCGAAAATTTGTAGTCTTGGTTGACTTAAGTGTCGATTCCTTATGTGATTAGCTTACTTTGAACCATGCATGAATAAACCCAGAATTGACCCCGTTAGTCTAATTGATTTAGAAAGGTATGCTCTTGGAATGATCTTAGGAAACTTTAAAGAGTGTGATCCAAATTTGACATATACCTCTTCTGTGGCCTACCCGTGAGCGTGTGAAATTCTTTTGAACACCCTTTGAGCCTTACCTTTCTTTGGAAGAACCTTGATGAACCCTAGACCTTACTTGACCCAGTACCTATAATCCTCTTGATTTGTGGTTTAGTGAATAGCCAACCTAGACCAAAAGCCTAAGTTGGGGGTGTGGGGAAAAGGAAAAGGAGAAGTCAAGAATTGCAAGAAAAGTATCCCTTAACCCATGGTATTGCAAGACAAAATGGAAACCCTTCAAAAGAAAAGTTATGGAATAAAAAGTGCAAAAGGAATTGGGTTTCCAAGCAATACATAGAGAGTGAATGAAAGGATGACTTAGAAGCACTAGAACAAAAAGGGATAAGGGAGAGGAAAATGACGTTTTGAGAACACCACATCTCACGAGGATGAAGAAGTCATTGAGCCTAAATGATCATACCTTTGCACTCAGCCCCATTTCAAGCCTTGAAAAGACCTTCTTCATCTTGAGTAAGCCAAATCGAAAGTCGATTGGAAAATAAGGCAAACCTATGGGTGAAAACATATATTGTGTTCCTCTTTTTGAGTGTAAGCGTTGCATATGATTCCTGATCTTGAATTGTTTAACCTCTATGTGTGAATATGGAATCATTCTTTACGTGAGGGCATTTAGATACTTTTTGTTAAGCTTGAACTTGCACAAGTAGCACGTATTGCGAGCATGAGAATCTTTGGTAATGGTGTGTCATAACTTGAATCTTTGAGTACACAATTGATCTTTGCATGAGTAACTTGAGTCTTCTTGTGTACATTTATGATTGAGTCTTGTGTAGCACTGTTTGAGACACCATTTGTGATCAGCTGAACTCAAGTTTGCTTGAGGACAAGCAAAAGTTTAAGTTGGGGGTGTTGATGAGTCCACAAATTGGACTCATTTAACGCTATATTTTAATAGAAATTGTGTCCTCAAATGCTTATTTTGTCTCAATATCTGATGAAAACCCTTAAGTTTCAGGTATTCGAAGATTGAAGGAAAGTATGGACATTACTTCACAAAAAGGAACGAAAAGACTGAAAAGAACGAGAAAATGATGGCCTGAGGCTCGCCGAGTCCACTTGGCGAATCGTCAAAGGGTCTCACTCTACCCTTTGTTCCAGTGTGCTGAGCCTGATGGAAAGGATCAAGTCGGTGAAACAAGGGAGCAATCGCCGCATCGCCGAGCAGTTCCGCGAAGCAGTACTATATCGCCCAATGACCCAGAGCATGACGATGCCGAATGATGGTGCAAGAGGCGAAGAACTAAACCAAAGGGCCAATCTCCGAGTTGACCGGCGATTCTAACTAATGTCGCCGAATGATCCATCACAACACAGATTTTTGGAAACTATAAATACTCTATGACAGTTATAGCTTAGTATCATATTTTAGTATCATAATTTTCAGGGTGAAACAATTCATATAATTTTAGTACTTTTTCTCTGAGTTTGAGAGGGTTTTGAAACTTGAAGAAGAAGAGGGTTTCATCTCCAAGGATTTGGACTTGGGTCTCTTTGATTCTTCATTCTTGTCCTGTAACAAGACTTAATTCTTCATACCCATTTGAATGCAAGCTCATTTAGGTATAAATTTCTATCTCTTGATGTGTGGCTAAAAACCCCCATTCTTGGAGTGTGATTTAGCAAATATGTGTTGAGATTATTGTTGGAGTTTGCTTACTGATAGGTTAGATTTATTTTAATGGTGATTTCACCTAGTAGTTGTGGTTTAATTTAATGGGTTTGTAGTTGTAAATACGAAACCACCCATGTGTTTTCGGCTTGCTCGAAAAAAGGTCGTGAAACCAAGACTGCTAGACTGATGGCCTAAGGAGTGGGTCGACATGAGGTTCATCCCAAGAGGGTGAGCCCTAGTCCCATATCCTAACACTCAGGTCGAGAGAGTGAGTGGGGTAAGACATAGGCTGGCCTTCATGCGGCAAATGGGTGTCCGAGAGGAACCTATTTGAAACGGGGTAAGTTGCCCGAGAGGGAACTTATTTCCGTCTAAAGCTTAGCCTAGTCACTATTATCTTGCAAATTTCCTATCGAAAGCATGTACCCAACGATTTAAATCAATATATATATTGTGGTCACACCCCATGAATCCCCTCTCATTCATAGATTTTTCTGTCGTTTTTATTGTTTTAGCTATACTTGTGACAAAACCACCTTTTGATATTTGACACTTTTGTGTCACCCCCCTTTAATTTACAATGTTTTTAGTCGTTAATGTCTTTAACTACAACTAGTTAGAACTAATTTTAGTTTTCTATTAATTCTCGAAACCACTCCCTTGGGACTTGACCCCAACCCTTGGTTGGATTATTATACTATTGCACGATCGAAGACACTTGCATCGAAAGTTGTGTCGTTGATTATGCAAACATCATCTATTCCCTTCTTACAGAATGTTTCCTTAAAGCTTACGAGCAATGTAATAGAGTTGTTATCATTGTTATACTTGTAGCGACTATTGTTGATTGATGGCTTCTCGAGTGGATATAATCCTCCCTTGTCGGGATTCTTATTCAGTTAGTAGCGTCCCTATTTTGGACACGACTTAGAGGCTATTTGTATAGGTTGCTTATAACTAAATTGCTCGCTTTAGCTATTGGATTGTTATTGTTACCCTTGGGGCTATTGTGGTTACCTGCAAGAATGTGATTTATGCCTAGAAAGGCTATGTTTTGCCTACGGGGCTATATTGATTCCTAGAAGGGCTATGAGTTGCCTACGGGGCAATATTGATGGCTAGAAGGGCTATGAGTTTCCTACAGGGCTATATTGACGCCTAAGAAGGCTATGTGCTGCCTACAGGGCCATGTTGTTGCCTAAGAGGGCTATGTGTTGTCTATAAGCTGTGTTGATGCCTAAGAGAGATATGTGCAACCTACGTGGATATATTAATGCCTAAGAGGGCTATGTGACTGCCTACGGGGCTAAGGGACTACCGATAGGGTTATATAAACTGATTTGCACCTTTTAGGCTTATGGGGGCCTGGGTAGGTGGTCTTGTGTGCTGTTTGTACCAGCCGAGCTTATGGGGGCTTGGTTAGGTTGTTGTTTTATTATACTTGATAAGTTTAGGTTTAGGAGCAGGTCAATACCTTATCTTATCCATGATTTATTTATCGGATTACTCCAGTATATTAGGATACCTGCTCATAGTCTATTGACTTTTATACTCTGTATATTATTTTGTACTGACTCCCCATTACTTGGGGGTGCTAAATTCATGCATGCAAGTCCCGACAGATGACCCAATAAACCTCCTTAGAAGCAGGATTTACTTATATCCGCTTGGCTATCCCCTTTTCTCAAGAGCTGCCAAAGTTTGGAGGTTTGTTAGCTTTTGTTGTATATATTTTTACGGGTAAACTGGGCCCTGTCCCTCAAAATCTTTACTACTCTTAGAGGCTTGCAGACTAGTGTGGGGTTTATAGCTACGTTATGGCCATGCTGGCATAGTTTGTTGGTTTGCTGAAGCTTGTTAGTTGTGTGATGTATTGTTTTGATATATACCTGCTTTCATTTTTGGTATAGAGATCATGGTGGCCTCAACGGCCCAATCAGGACTTCTTTGCTAGTTGGCTATTTCTTTTTATGAACTCTTGGGAGTAGCTGTTTCTTTTATGGATCTGTTTACATGGGCCTTGCTGACCGAGGGCTTAATTTTAAGCCGAGATATACTTGTTTGTTTTCTTGATTGCGTGTGGCTTCGATGCGCTAGTAGCAAATGGTTCAGTAGGGTCAACTCGAGCCTGAGTTTTGGTATTAGGAGCCAGTTGCACCCCTTGTATCTAGAGCGTGACAAACTTTGTATCAGGGCAACGTCCTATCCTAGGGAGTCTGCAAGCTGTGTCTAGTAGAGTCCTGTTTATAAATGTGTTGTGCACCACATTGGATAAGTAAAAAGCTACCAGGCATGTTAGAATGTCTATCCTTTTTTTTCTCACCTCGTGCTTTAGAGCGGTGTCTTAAGGGTTGAGGTTTCTGGCTTATATTGATATTTGTATGTATATAGAGATGGCTGACACCAGATATAGCACAGCTAGACAATGGCTATATATAACTACAGGCGAGGTACCCACAATGTACCACAGGTGGAGGTATCCTATTATGAGACCCAGGGGGAGACATCTTTTCAGACCCCTATAGCTTCTTTGTCGCTTCAAGAGCCTCTGAGGGCTTCACCAGCAGTACCACCTCTACTTCCTTCTATTCCATCTTATCAAGATTTCAAGAGTGCAGTATATATGTTAGCACATTTAGTAGCTACACAGTGCTAGCTAATTGCATCAAATGTTGCCGGACTTTCTGAACGGCACAAAAGTTTGAGAGTTTGTGAATTTCTTTCCTTGAATCCTGCACAGTTTACAGGGATAGATCGCAAAGAGGACCATCAACCCTTTGTTTATCGGCTTCATAGGACCCTCAGAGTCATGTATGCCTCAACGACTGAGTTAGTTGAGTTAGCAGCATTTCGATTGTCTAATGTTGCAGTATTGTGGTACGAAAATTGGGAGAGATCCAGGGGAAAAGATGCATCTCTACCCACTTGGGATAGTTTTACAGAAGCTTTCATAGATCACTATTTGCCTCGAGATATTAGGGATGGCCGGGTGGACCAGTTTCTGAACCTCCAACAGGGTAGCATGAGCGTCCGAGAGTACGCGTTGAGATTTGATTCATTGGCTAGACATGCACCAACATTTGTTGAGACGATGCATGACAGGGTGAGTAGATTTGTGGGAGGGCTTGACTCAGACTATATCGACCTTTGTTTTACCCCTGCACTAAATGATAATATGGATATCTCGTGAATTTAGGCCTTTGCACAGGGAATAGAGGATCGTCGACATCTACAGTATATGATTGAGAGGGTCAAGAGAGAGGCAGAAGATGGCTAGGCCCGCTGGTTCATAGGGAGATTTCCAGGGTTGTCCCAGACCCCAATATTCTAGTAGGTCACATAGACCTCCACCGCAGCAGTTCTAGGGTAGTAGATTTGATCATCAAAGACACTCAGGCCCAGGTAAGGGTTCACGAGCATCAGGCTCTAAGCAGCAGAGGGGTTCAGGCCAGGCTAGGACAGCCTCGCCGCGTTGCTGTACTTGCGGTAGGAGGCATTTTGGGAGGTGCAGGCAGAATTCCACATGTTGTTATTCTTGTGGACATGAGGGAAATGGGTGGAGAAACTACCCGACCATAGGTCAGGGTGGTATAGGTCAGTCGACCAGGTCAATAGTAGGTTCTTCCTTATCAGCACAGTCTACAGGGCATGGACCCCAGACTTTAGTGGGTAGAGGCAGAGGTGGAGGCAGAGAGGGAGAATCTAGTTCTGGTAGTGGCCATAACCGTACATATTCACTAGCCTGCCAACAGGACTCAGAGTCATGACCAGATGTTGTGATAGGTGCATTAATTGTTTGCTCCCATTGTGTTTATGCTTTAATAGATCCTTGATCTACTCTGTCTTATGTTACTCCATTTATTGCGGGGAAGTTATGTATATTAATAGAGCCATTAGATCGACCCTTTATTATATCTACACCAGTTGGTAAGCCTATTATTGCTAGGAGAGTCTATCAAGGTTGCACGATTATCGACCGTCAGACCTCTACAGACCTGGTAGAGTTAGAGATCGTCGATTTCAACGTGATTATGGTTAAGGACTGGTTAGCGTCTTGTTATTCTAATGTTGAGTGTTGTACAAAGATTTACGGGCACTCGACGATCAAAACAATACGGGCAAGATTGTCAAATTTAAAATTAGGCATATTCGAAACAACTAAGATCAGAGAGGCCCATCACACATCACTAAGATAAGATCATTTGTGAATGAGTACAAAATGCGATAAAAATAAACATGGGATTCGGAAAACCAACCTCTTATGCCAAACAATATAAATATGAGATGCTAGGCGGCAAAGTTTTCCAACCCCGAGCACAAATCAACAACCAAAATACTTATGGAATACAAGAATGGTGAAAATACTAATTTGGTGCGAGTTTGTGAAGTTTTAAAGCGAGGGAAAGTGAAGAGTTTGAAATTCTAAACCCTTTGGCCATATATAACCATCCAGTTTGCATCCATTCGGCGACATTTAGGGCTTAAGGTTTTTTTCAATTTAGAGTTTTAGTTTAACGGTTTTATGTAGGTTTTTAGGGTTTAGGGCTTTGGGTTTTAAGGTTAAGTTTGTTTCATGGTTTTATAGGTTTAGTGTTTAAGTATTTCTCAGGGTTTATTGAATTTTTGGCTTCAGCTTTTTTTGTGTTTTTTAGGTTTAGGGTTTACAGATTTTTAAGATTTACGATTTATAGCTTAGGATTTTGTAGTGGTTTTAAATGGATTTTAGGGTTCCTTTTAGGTTTTATGGTTTAGGGTTTCTTAGGCTTTTAGATTTTGGATAAAGGTTTGGGTTTTTTATGCTTAGGATTTTTAAGGTTTTATAGGGTTATGGCGTAGGGGTTTTGTTGGGTTTTTTAGGGTTTACCATATACTATTTAGGGCTTAATAGGGTTTAGTGCTTAGAGTTTTTTTTAGGTTTAGGGGTTTTTGGGGTTTTTATGGTGTGTAGGGGTTAAGTGTTTCTTAGGGTTTTTAGAGTTTAGGGGTTACGGTTTTTTGTGTTTTTTAGGTTTAGGGTTTACTGTTTTTTAGGATTTTGGGTCTAGAGCTTTAGGATTTTTAGGTCTTTTAAATGGATTTTAGTGTTTATTTTAGGTTTTATAGGATTCAGGGTTCTTAAGGATTAGGGTTTCTTAGTGTTTTAGGTTTAGGATTTTTAGGGTTTTATAGGTCTAGGGTTTAGGGCTTAGGGTTTTTCTTGGATTTTTTAGGGTTTAGCATATACGATTTAGGGCTTAATGGGGATTAGAGCTTAGTGTTTTTTAAGGTTTAGGGGTTTTGGGTTTTTGAGGGTTAAGTGTTTCTTAGGGTTTTTTTAGTGTTTAAGGTATAGGGCCTAGGGTTTTTTTAGTGTTTAAGGTTTAGGGCATAGGGTTCATAGGGTTTAGATCTTAGAGATTTTAGGTTTGGGGGTTTTAAGGTTTTTAGGGTTGAGGGTTAAGTGTTTCTTAGGGTTCTTTAGGGTTTCGGGTTTATGGCGTAGATTTTTTTTTCTGTTTTTTAGGTTTAGGGTTATGGATTTTTAGTATTTCGGGTTTAGAGCTAAGGGTTTTATAGGGGTTTTAGGGTTTATAGGATTTATAGTTTCTTAAGGTTTAAGACTTAGGGTTTCTTAGGGTTTTATGTTTAGAATTTAGAGGGGGTTTTAGGTTTGGGTTTGCATTTTTTGGGTTAAGGTTTCTAAGGATTTTTATAGATTTTGGGTTTAGGGCTTAAGGCTTTTTGTAACGACTCGGAAAATGATAGGTTAAGCAAGAGCCTATGACTTTGTGTTGACTTTATAATGAGGTTCTATGAGGGGGTTTTATGTAATTTCATTTTAATTGTGTGACATCCGACAATTTAAAATGAATATGAAGTAGCTTGAAATTGGAAGTAGTCACTTTTGGAAAAAGTTCAGAACCTGGAAATTTGGTTAAGTGTGGGAAATCAGTGAGTTTTTGGCCAACTTTGAGCAGTCATAACTCCTAGATCAGGATGATCCAGGAGTAGTTCCAGTTATGTTTGGAAAGCCCTTGGAACGATCTTTCCAACGCCACCGAGTTTGCTCAATTCCGAGTTCGTATGAGCGAGTTATGCCCTTTGAAAGTTGGGCAGTTAGCAAGGAGTCCGTCCGGAAATTTAAGGGCATTTTGGTCTTTTCACAAATCTTTTCTTTTGAGGTTATATTGTTGTGTTAGGCTGTTTGTGGATCATTTTTGTTCCATTTTAAAAGAGTAAGAGTTAGGGTTCTTGAGTGAAGAAGAGAAAGAAGAGAGGAAGAAGAGGAGTTGGAGATAGGATTGAAGATTTCTTGGTGTTTCTTCTTCAAATTTCGTGGGGAATTCATCTTTAAGGTATGGGGATCCTTTATCCTTGATCATTCTTTCTTTCAAGGAGCCCAATCAAAAGGTTTTCAAGGTCTTTCAAATACACCAAAATCCTATTTCGAATTCTAAGCATGGGTCCTTGCATTAAATGATTTCCAATGATGTTTTATGTTGTTATTAATGATTATTGATGGGTTTAGGAAAGAAATCTTCATGAACCCATGCCTTTACAAATTCTCTAAATTTGGCCTAAAGTGGGTGTATTGATTTTGTGTAATTGATGGACGATTATTGTGTAAATTGTTGTGGGCTGTTCATGTATGTATTTATCTATGTTGAATTGTTAAGAATTGTTATTGAATTGAAGGATGTGGGATGTTAGCCTTGAATGGGCAAAATTGTGAATTGGTCTTCATGTTGATTATGGGCTTATGCTTAGCTTAGTTTGTATAGTTGAATGTTGTTATTATCATTGTTATTGTATTGTTAATTGTTGGAATATGAGGATGATGAAGATTGCCATGGAAAGAGGGTAAGTTGATCAAACTTGATAAATATTGTATAATTGGCATGGAATTGAGTATTGTGGCTTATAGCCTTTGAAAAGGGTGGTAAGATGGCTTGACCTCTTAGTATTAATATAATTGTTATTGATTGGTTTGATCCACCTTTGGTGGAGGTGGTTATTTGTCGTATTATTGTGAATTGAGGCCATGAAGGGCATTATGTGAATGTTATTATATTGTTGTATTATTATACACATATGAGGCTATATGTAAAGTCCTATATGGAGCTATATGTGAAGGTATGATGTGAATGAGTTTATGTGATCTTGTGATGATCCTATGTAAAGTGGATAGCATTGTGAGTTAAAATATGATTTCTCATGATGTATATATGAAATGATGTTGGATTATGAAGTATCCTTAAATGAAAATGTTGTGACTTGGTTGGTAGACTAAAGTGTCCCTCCTTGTTACTTAAAGTCTTGAATGCATGAATGTGTGAAGTGGGCTAGAACAAAGAAATGGTGCCCTTTCTATAAATGCTAAAAGAGGAATTCTAGGCCAAGACTTGAATCGGCAAAACTAAGAAATGGTGCCCTTTCATAAGTCTAGCTTTCCTAAGTAAATGTAAAACCATGAAATCGGTAGACCTAATGGTGGTAGCCCTTCTCATGTGTGAAATGATGAACCTTGGACCGGCAGGCTTAAGGCACCCTTAATGAAAAATCGGTAGGCCTAAGGCACCCTTCCAGGGGGATTTAATGAGCTATCCTTATGAACCTTGATTGGCCATGACTAAGAAATGGGGCCTTTCTTGGGAAGAGGTACTATGAGTTGGTTGAACTAGAAAAGGAACCTTCTCTAAGTACATATGTGATTGAATACTCTATGGGAAACAAGGCTAGCACCGAGTGGATGTGGTTAGGAAGGTGGCCTAGTTGAGTATGAGATTAGGCACAATGAACTTCCTTGGACATCCCCTAAACCATGTGCCTACATGGGTTGCTTACTAGTTCTACCTTTGGCAAGTAGAACAACCTCCACGGAGTAGGATAGACTCCGGATTCCATACCTAGCTAGTATGGTCTATGTCGGTTATGCCTATTCCCATCATGTGGGATGTGCACTCTAGTTATTGGATAGGTTCTACAACGTGTAGGTAGTAGTATGGGATGCTATCTACACATGGCACGAGTAGGCTTTGAAGATACTAAAGTGAGTTCCCTAAGTCTAACGACTATTATGTGAAAGTCCCCTTATGTGCTTGAATGTCTCCAAAAATGGTTTCTTAAAGAATGTTGGTCTATTGATGTTATGTTGTAAAGGAAATGTCCTTATCTAAGGTAATCTTGAGGAACACTTAAGTGTGCTTGAAGAGGTTGTATGGGCGGTCACTTCTTGTCTTACTCAAGTGTGTCTTAAGGTTATATTAGGTAGAGGTCCTATGGTAATGAAATGGCATGTGTTCCTTTAAAGTTAAGCATGGGTTGTATATGAATATATGTTGAGTATGTATACGGTTGGCTATGGTTTTATATGTGAACATTGACTTAGTATGTTATATTGTAATGGTAAATTTCCTTATCTATGGTAACCCTTAGGAATACTTAGGTGTATATGAAGAGATTGTATGGGCGGTCACTTCATGTTTCACTTAAGTGTGGCTTTGGGTAACTTGAGATAGAGGTCAAGAAATGATGAAAAGGCTTACTTGTATTTTTTTTCATGAAGTTTTACCAAATGACATAAAAGCATGTTTCTCCAATAAACGTCCTTTTTAGCATGTTTTTGCATGGCTTCCATACTTAGTACTTAATTGTGCTAACCCCTTTCTTTCCCTTTTTGACTAAAGTGCAGGGATTTGGAGATGGTGACATGTCATGGCTATTTGATAGGTTTCTAAGTGTTGAAGATGAAGACTTGGTGAGTCCTCATAGATTCGAGGACAATACCCAATATGTTCTTTTATGTCTTTTTTGTATTGTTTGAGTTGTGTACGGGATTAGTCCCGAATTTTGTACTCTAAAGTATTAGATGGTTATGAGACATCATGTATAAAGTCTAGAAAGTCTTCCGCTTGCTATTTTTTATATTTAAATGTCTTCTTTGTAAAGAAAGTTTTTAATTCCTTATGCTTTTAGGGTTTTAAGGGTTAAGTGTTTCTTAGAGTTTTTTAAGATATAGGGTTACAACCTAGGGTTTTTGTGTGTTTTCAGGTTTAGGGTTTATAGATTTTTAGGATTTAGGGTTTAGAGGTTAGGGTTTTTTAGTGGTTTTAAATGGTTTTAGGGTATATTTTTCGATTTGTAGGATTTAGGGTTTCTTATGGTTTTAGGTTTAGGTGTTTTTGGGTTTTATTATGGATTTTTAGGATTAAGTGTTTCTTAGAGTTTAGGTTTTTTTGGGTTTTTTAGGTTTAAGGTTTACATATTTTGAGGATTTACGATTTTGAGCTTAGTGTTTTGTTGGGGTTTAAATGGCTTTTAGGGTTTATTGTATTTAGGGTTTCTTAAAGTTTAGGGGTTTAGGGTTTCTTTGGGTTTTTGGTTAGTATTTAGGGTTTAGGGCTTAGGGTTTTTTTAGGTTAAGGGCTTTATCTAGGTTTTTAGGGTTTAGGGCTTTGGGTTTTTTAGATTAATGGTTTTTAGGGTTTTATAGGCTTATGGTTTAGGGCTTAGGGATTTTTCGTGTTCTTAAAGGTTTAAAATATAAGATTTACTGCTTTATAGAGTTTAGAGCTTAGAGTTTTTTAGGTTTAGGGGTTTTTGTGTTTTTTAGACTTTTTAAGGGTTAAGTGTTTCTTAGGGTTTATGGTTTAGGGCTTAGGTTTTTTTTAAGGTTTAGGGTTTTTAGGCATTTTAAATGGTTTTTAGGATTTAGTTTTAGGGTTTATTTGAAATAGAGTTTCTTAAAGTTTAGAGTTTCGTAGGGTTTTCTGTTTAGGATTTATGGTTTTAGGTTATGGTTTAGGGTTTGAGGGTTAGGGTTTAGATTAAGGGTTTGAGGCTTAGGGTTTAGATTAAGGGTTTTATCTAGGTTTTTAGGGTTTAGGGCTTTGGGTTTTGTAGGTTAAGGGTTTTATAGGTTTAGGGTTTAGGGCTTAGGTTTTTTTTTTT
>NW_006239129.1:505198-517493 GCF_000226075.1 Solanum tuberosum
TTTTAAGGGTTAAGTGTTTCTTAGGGTTTAAGGTTTAGGGCTTAGGTTTTTTTTTGGGTTTTTTAGATATAGGGTTTAGATATTTTTAAGATTTAGGATTTAGAGCTTAGGGTATTGTAGGCGTTTTTAATGATTTTAGGGTTTATTTTGGGGTTTATAGGATTTAGAGTTTCTTAATGTTTAGGTTTTACGGTTTTTTAGTGTTTTAGGTTTACGATTTAGGGTTTCAAGTTAGGGTTTACGGTTTAGGGCTTAGGGATTTTTTATTCTTATGCTTTTAGGTTAAGGGGTTTATCTACGTTTTTACGGTTTAGGGCTTTGGGTTATTTATGTTAAGGTTTTTTTAGGGTTTTATAGGTTTAGAGTTCAGGGATTAGGGTCTTTTTGTGTTTCTTAGGATTTAGCATATACGATTTAGGGCTTTATAGGGTTTAGAGCTTGGAGGTTTTAAGGTTTAGGGAATTATGGGTTTTTTAGGGTGTGTAGGTTAAGTGTTTCTTAGGGTTTATTCAATTTAGGCCTTCAAGTTTTTTTTTGTGTTTTTTAGGTTTAGGGTTTACGGATTTTTAGGATATAGGATTTACAACATCGAATTTTATAGCGTTTTTAAATGGATTTTAGGGTTCCTTTTAGGTTTTATAGGATTTGGGTTTCTTAAGGTTTACGGTTTAGGGTTTCTTAGGGTTTGGATAAAGGTTTGGGTTTTTTAGGGTTTTATAGGTTTAGGGCCTAGGAGTTTTCTTTGATATTTTAGGGTTTAGCGTATACGATTTAGGGCTTTTTACTGTTTAGAGCTTTGAGTTTTTTTAGGTTTAGGGGTTTTTAGGGTGTGTAGGGGTTAAGTGTTTCTTAGGGTTTTTTATGGTTTAGGGTTCTGGTTAAGTGTTTCTTAGGGTTTTTAGAGTTTAGGGCTTAGGGCTTAGGGCTTTTTGTGTTTTTTAGGTTTAGGGTTTACAGATTTTTAGGATTTAGTGTCTAGAGCTTAGAATTTTGTAGGTCTTTTGATGGATTTTAGAGTTTATTTTAGGTTATATAGGGTTTAGGGTTCTTAAGGTTTAGGGTTTAGGGTTTCTTAGGGTTTTAGGTTTAGGAGAAAGGTTTGGGTTTTTTAGGTTTAGGTTTTTTAGGGTTTTATAAGTTTAGGGTTTATGGCTTGGGGTTTTTCTTGGATTTTTTTAGGGTTTAGCATATACGATTTAGGGATTAATAGGGCTTAGAGCTTAGAGTTTTTTTAGGTTTAGGGGTTTTGGGTTTTTGAGGGTTAAGTTTTTCTTACAGTTTTTTAGTGTTTAAGGTTTAAGGCCTAGGTTTTTTTTGTATTTTTTAGATCTACGGTTTATGGATTTTTAGGATTTAAGGTTTAGATCTTAGGGTTTTATAGGGGTTTTAAATGGGTTTTAAATGGGTTTTAGGGTTTTTTAGGGATTATAGGATTTTGGGTTTCTAAAAGTTCAAGGTTTAGCGGTTCTTAGGGTTTTAGGTTTAGGATTTTGGGTTGGGGTTTGGGTTTAGGGTTTAAGGCTTAGGGTTTTTTGTAGGTTTAGGGATTTAGGTTAATGGGTTTGTATAGGTTTTTAGGGTTTTTTAAGTTTAGGTTTTTCTGGGTTCTATAGGTTTAGAGTTTAGGGCTTAGGGTTTTTTTTTTGTGTTTTTTTAGGATTTAGCATATACAATTTAGGGCTTTATAGGGTTTAGAGCTTCTAATATTTTATATTTAGGTGGTTTTGGTGTTTATTTGGGGTTTTTAAGGGTTAACTATTTCTTAGATTTTTTTAGGGTTTAGGATTTATGGTTTGTAGTTTTTTGTGTGTTTTTAGGTATAGGGTTACAAATTATTAGGATTTAGGGTTTAGGGCTTAGGGTTTTTTTGTGTTTTTTGGGCTTAGGGTTTACGGATTTTTATTATTTAAGGTTTAGAGCTTTGGGTTTTGTAGGAATTTTAAATGGTTTTTAGGGTTTAAGATTTAGGGTTTCTTAAGGTTTATAAGATTTAGGGTTTCTTAGGGTTTTAGATTTAGGATTTAGGTTTTTTTTTGTGGTTTTAGGGGTTAGCATATACGATTTAGGGCTTTATAGTGTTAGAGCTTAGATTTTTTTTGGTTTAGGGTTTTTTGGGTCTTTTAGAGTTTTTAAGGGTGAAATGTTTCTTAGTGATTTTTAGGGTTTAGGGCTTAGGATTCTTTTTTTGTGTTTTTTAGGTTTAGTGTTTATGAATCTTTAAGATTTATGGTTTAGAGCTTAGGGTTTTGTAGGGGTTTTGAATGTAGGTTTAGGGTTTATGGATTTTTAGGAATTAGTGTCTAGAGCTTAGGGTTTTGTAGGGGTTTTGAATGACTTTTAGGGTTTATTTTAGGTTTTATCGGATTTAGGGTTTAGGGTTTCTTAGGGTTTAGGGTTCAGGGATTAGGATTTTTTTGTGTTTTTTAGGTTAAGGGTTCACGAATCTTTAAGATTTAAGGTTTAGAGCTTAGGGTTTTATAGGGGCTTTGAATGGTTTTTAGGGGTTGTTTTAGGGTTTATAGGATTTAGGGTTTCTCAGGGTTTTAGGGTTATGGTTTAGGGTTTTAGGTTAGGGTTTTAGGTTAGGGTTTAGGGTTTAGGTTTTAGGTTTTTTAGGTTTACGGTTTTAGGTTAAGGGTCTTATCTAGGTTTTTAGGGTTTAGGGATTTTTAGGATTTAGGGTTTAGCGCTTGGGGTTTNNNNTTTTTAGGGTTTTATAGGTTTAGAGTTTATAGTTTAGGGTTTTTTTTTTCTTTTTAAAAGTTTAGATCTTAGAGATTTTACATTAGGGGTTTTTAGGGTTGAGGGTTAAGTGTTTCTTAGGGTTTAGGGTTTATGGGGGTAGTTTTTTTGTGTTTTTTATGTTTAGGGTTACAGATTTTTAGGATTTAGGGTTTAGAGCTAAGGGTTTTGTAGAGGTTTTAGGGTTTATTTTAGGTTTTATAGGATTCAGGCTTCTTAAGGTTTAGGGTTTAGGGTTTCTTAGGGTTTTAGGTTTAGAATTTAGGGGGTGTTTAGGTTTTGGGCTTTGGGATTTTTAGGTTAAGGCTTTTTAGGATTTTATAGATTTAGGGTTTAGGGCTTTGGGTTTTATGTGTATCTTTTTTAGGGTTTACCATATACGATTTAGGGTTTTAAGGGTTAAGTGTTTCTTAGGGTTTTTAGAGTTTAAGGGTTTGGGTTTTTTGGGTTTTTTAGGTTTAGGGTTTATGGATTTTTAGGAATTAGTGTCTAGAGCTTAGGATTTTGTAGGACCTTTAAACGGATTTTAGGGTTTATTTTAGGTTTTATAGGATTCAGGCTTCTTAAGGTTTAGGGTTTAGGGTTTCTTTGGGTTTTAGGTTTAGGTTAAAGGTTTGGGTTTTTTAGGTTTAGGTTTTTTAGGGTTTTATAGGTCTAGGGTTTAGGGCTCAGGGTTTTTCTTGGATTTTTTAGGGATAAGCATATACGATTTAGGGCTTAATAGGGTTTAGAGCTTAGACTTTTTTTAGTTTTAGGGGTTTTGGGTTATTTAGGGTTAAGTGTTTCTTAGGTTTTTTTATTGTTTAAGGTTAGGTTTTTTTAGTGTTTAAGGTTTAAGGCCTAAGGTTTATAGGGTTTAGATCTTAGAGATTTTAGGTTTGGGGGTTTTAGGGTTTTTAGGGTTTTTAAGGGTTAGGTGTTTCTTAGAGTTTTTTATTGTTTAAGGTTTATGGCTTGTGTTTTTTTTTATGTTTTTTAGGTTTAGGGTTACGGATTTTTAGGATTTAAGGTTTAGAGCTTAGGGTTTTAAAGGGTTTTAAATGGGTTTTAGGGTTTATTTTAGGTTTTATAGGAGTTAGAGTTTCTTAAGTTGTAAGGTTAAGGGTTTCTTAGGGTTTTAGGTTTAGAATTTAGGGGTTTTTTAGGTTTTTGGTTTTAGGTGCAAGGTTTTTTGTAGGGTTTAGGTTTAGGGCTGTGCGGTTTTTAGGTTAAGGTTTTTTTAGGATTTTAAAGATTTAGGGTTTAGGGCTTATTGTTTTTTGGGTATGTTTTTTAGGGTTTAATATATATGATTTAGGGCTTTATAGGGTTTAGAACTTAGAGTTTTTTAGGTTTAGGGGTTTGTGGGGTTTTTAGTCTTTTAAGGGTTCAGTGTTTCTTAGGGTTTCTTTTTAAGATTTAGGGTTACAACCTAGGGTTTTTGTGTGTCTTTAGGTTTACGATTTACAGATTTTTAGGATTTAGGATTTAGAGCTTAGGGTTTTGAATGGTGTTAGGGTTTGTAGGATTTAGGGTTTCTTCTGGTTTTAGGTTTAGGATTTAGGGTTTTATGTTAGGGTTTTTTCAGTTTAGAGTTTTAGTTTAACGGTTTTATGTAGGTTTTTAGGGTAGAGGGCTTTGAGTTTTTTGGGTTATGTGTTTTTAGAGTTTATAGGATTAGTGTTTAGGGCTTAGGGTTTTTTTTCTGTTTTTTAGGCTTTAGCATATACGATTGAGTCTTTATATGGTTTAGAGCTTAGAGTTTTTTAGGTGTAGGGGTTTTTGGGTTTTTTATGGGTTTAAAGGATTAAGTATTTCTTAGGGTTTAGGTTTTTTTTTTGTGTTTTTTAGGTTTAAGGTTTATGGATTTTAAGCATTTACGGTTTAGAGCTTAGTGTTTTGTTGTGGGTTTAAGTGGGTTTTACGGTTTATTGTGTTTAGGGTTTCTTAAGGTTTAAGGTTGTGGATTTCTTAGGGTGTTAGTTCTAGGATTTAGGGTTTTAGGTTAGGGTTTAGGGTTTAGGTATTAGGATTTTTTTAGGTTTAGGCTTTAAGGTTTAGGTTTCTATGTACGTTTTTAGAGTTTAGGGCTTTGGGTTTGTTAGGTTAAGGTTTATTAAGAATTTATAGGTTTAGGGTTTATGGCTTAGAGTTTCTTTAGGATTATTTTTGTGTTTTTTAGGGTTTAGCATATACGATTTAGGGCTTTATAGGGTTTAGAGCTTAGAGTTTATTAGGATTAGGGTTTTAGATTAGGGTTTAGGATGTTAAGGGTTTTATCTAGGTTTTTAGGGTTTTTTATGTTAAGGTTTTTCAGGGTTTTATAGGTTTAGGGTTTAGGGCTTAGGGTATTTTTGTGATTTTTAGGTATAGAGTTTACACATTTTTGAGATTTAGGGTGTAGAGCTTAGGGTTTTGTAGGGGTTTTAAATGGTGTTTAGGGTTTATAGGATTTAGGGTTTCTTAAGCTTTAGGGTTTTAGGTTTTAGGATTTAGGGTTTTAGGCTAGGGTTTAGGGTTTAGGGCTTAGGCTTTTTTAATGTTTAGGGTTTTAGGTTAATGGTCTTATCTAGCTTTTTAATGTTTAGGGCTTTGGGTTTTTTAGGTTAATGTTTTTAAGGGTTTTATAGGTTTATGGTTTAGGGCTTAGGTTTTTTTTTTGTTCCTTTTAGGGTATTACTTAGACGATTTAGGGCTATATAAGGTTTAGAGTTTAGAGTTTTTTAGGTTTAGGGGTTTTTTAGGGTTTTTATGGGTTAAGTGTTTCTAAAGGTTTTTTTATTTCTTTTTATTTTAACGACCCTTGTGGGTCAGGGGCTTAGCAACATCCCCACACTACAAGAAAAACAGTCAATAACGAAGGGAAAAATGGTCCCTAAAAGTGAGATTCTAGCCCCTAAAGATAAATAGGGACTGGAAAATCTGGTCGCCATCCCGTCCCTATAGCCTCCGTCGCTATAGGTTATTAAGGACGGGTTAGACAAGCTGGTCCTTGAATGGTTTTTGTGACTGGTACAAAACTGGTCCTTAAATTTTTTTTAGGGACCATATTTTTGGTCCCTGGTTGACTATAATCTGGTCCTGAAAGAACTTTTAGGGACTATATTTACTGGTCCTTAAATACAAGAACAATTAGTGTTTTAATCTTTTCAACGACCAGTTAACTAGTCCAAAAAATCCTATTTGTACAACATTAATCGACAATAAATTGTGGTCCCTGTATTTATATACATATGATGGCAATTATCAAATGAATATACAGAGAATTATCATAATCTTCTTTCTTATATATACACAATAATACATTAGTAAAATTTTTGTTTACACACTACTTCACGGGAAAAGGAAAAACACTACGTCATCTAGCAAATAATATAAACGCAAATGTCTTATTGGCTTATCCAGCTGCTTATGCACTTTCAGTTCCATCACGAGCGATTTTCATGTTTGAAAAAAGTATGTTCCAACAACTATTTCGAGCAATTCCAAAGTCTAGTTTGTGTTAAACCCATAGAGAGTTGATTTTCACACATATTCCAACCTTTTAGGAGTGCAACGATGCCCATATTTTCATATTATAAGCTCTAGAAATTAGCAAAGTTAAAGCCGATTGCGAAGGCCTAACATCTGTTACAACACTTCTAATGATTTCCAAGGCCAACAATGTGTTGATGATGCCCCAGTAATTCAATGCACCTGCAATGGTCAAGAAGGATATAAAATTTAGCCAATATTTGTTGTATTTTAATTTAAAAATCAAGCGAGCTAATTTGTTTAAAACCAAGAGAAATACAAGAATGTCTACTCAAGATGCCTTATGTAGAATGCAAGGTTCAACGATTGTAAAACCGTAATTGAGCTAGCAATATGTGCTTACAAAGAGGAGTACGGTTTTCAAACCATAAGGAGTAACATATTTTATAAATCTAACAGTAATTTAACCCCGTAAAGAGTAAACTTAGAAACTACATCCTATTTCAGAAAAAAGTAACTTATGTTTAAAAGAGGGCTAGGGGCTAAATACATTTAGCTAATGTGCAAACAAATTCAGAAAATTGAAAACTGAAAGAGCATACATTTATCAATTTGGAGTTTCAGAAGGCGAAATATTTGTTATATAGTTCGAATTAGCCAATAGGGTGAAAGTTATCTAAACTTCCGTCCAAGGAAGGTTTAAATTATCAATAGATGATTGAAATTACGGATACTTACCACATATCCACCAGGTGTCCATATGATCATATCCCATTTTATTGTAATGGTTTTTTTTTATGAAGTTTATCAAAGGCATCTGGCCGATGAAGAAAAATAAAAAGTAAGATATAAATAAGAACCACCTACAACTTCTTACACAGAGTAAAATCCTTACACTTCATATGTATGTGCAAGTGTAGTATCACCAATGGTGCCTCCTTTATTTACTTTTCCCCTACAACTTAAACTAAATAACCATTAATCATAACCACAATTTAACATAGATAACAATATAAGGGAAACAAAGTGAAATGAGCACACAAACTGCCAAGAAGATACTATAACGATGAGCACACAAACGACCAAGAAAACAACACAGTAAAGTATAGATAAATGACATATTCATGCAGTTCATCACTTTTTTTGTCACATTCATATATCATAGTGCCTAAGATAAGCACCAAGTGCATACAATCAGTAGCAAGTAAATAATCCTATAATAGATTTTCCTAGTAGTCGGTGATCTGAGAAGGAAAGCGATGGCAGTGGCTGAACATGAATATGGAACGAGTTTATTCTTTTTCTTGTTTGTGTGATTGAAGAGCATAATTCCTATGAAGCACCAACTAATGCAATTTCCAGTTTCAAACCAACTAAAATCATTGTCTTAATGCCAAAAATTAACAACAGTAACTCAAATTTAACTTCAAAGCTTGGAGATACATCTGAGTTTCAATAAACTTAAGATCTTATGTCTTTCCAAGGTTCCTACTAGAGTAATATTCCATAAATTATGAAGTTCTAATTTGTTGAGGTGCGACATACCTGTGATATTCAATATTTAAACTACTCATTGAAAGATGAACAACTTTTGTCACCACTCATGCTATTTCGCCTGAGAACATGAAAACCGAAAATTTTTTATCCACACTGATTATGCAACTAGAAGTTATACTCCCTTCGGGCATCCACCCTCTAGTACATAAAACCATACTTTAGATTAACCATGGTTCAATTTAAAAAGAAAATCTTAAAGTTTCAAATCACAAAATTCCAACTGGAAACTCTATCATTTAAACAAGGTACAAACAAGAAAGGAAAAAAATCAAAATGCAACTAAAACTATAGATCTGAAAAACTCAAAATATTGTTATGTTTTCTTAGAGTAACAAATTATACACCTATTCACGAATTAAAAAACTTACAACAACTATATGAATGAAATTAAAGAGAACAGGGAAGGCATTACAATATCTACACTTACTATCCTCGTAGAAAATTAGAACTATATGAATAAAATTCCTAATCGAGGTGCGTGAAAGGTTGTTTGGACACCATGATCACATAAAAAATAGAAAGGGGCATACAAAATAACACTTTATACTATCATGTGTGAATCTCCCAAAACATTTTCAACATACTAAGGGATCTTCGAGGAAGTAACTCGACACATCCCATATTCTAGATAACAACCTCTATAAAAAGCAATTACATCAAAATCTAACATATCCAAAGACAAACTTCAATAAAGTTTATAGTTGTGGGTCAGAAGTATACTGTAGGAATTCAAGTGTTAATAAGTTGTATCCTGCAAACTAGTTTCCTAGAATGTAGTTATGTAACTGCATGTAAACCTACATGTCTTTTGTTTTGTTGAAACATCTTTTGGAGTCCACTTTGGTTCAATAACTACAGAACTAATATCTTAATTGTATAATCAATCTATTACTAAAAAATAATAAAAAGTTGAAAGTTGTTCCCCTGTTTTCTTTCTCTATGAGTAAATTTTTATTGTTAAACCAGTATGAGAAAGATAACAAAATAGATTACTTCAAGTTCATGGACCCTAAATCATGTAAAACCATGAGACTTACCAAAACATTAATAATACTGGAGAGTAGAAAGATATTAGAAGAACAGGTTGTAATGTATGATTTCAGAGTAGAAGCATCAAATATATTAAATAACCATATAAAACTCAAGAAACTCAGATTTTTCAACAAGCAACATAACAATTAAACACCTTTGGCCCTGAGATAGACAAAACCTTAGAATTAATTTAAGCAGCTTACCTTTCACTGATACAAGGGCAATTCTATTTAAGGATTCCGAGGGCAAAATATTCAACAGTATAATATACAATCACTTGGGAGTTAGCAACAGCTAATTATTTGGTAGAGTTTAAATTGAGGACCTATATTAGAAGTGAAGACAGATTGGTCAAAATAAATATATGCAATTTCAGCTCATAAATCTACTAGGATATGAATTTATAAATTATAATTGATTGAATGTTTAGACAACAACATCAACAACGATTTTGACAGAGAATAGTAAGAATATTCATGTGAATATCTGTACATGTTCCTATTGAAATTTATTGTGAGACATTAGGGATTTTCTTGATCCAATATATAAGTTATCTGAGGATCAGTAATCCTACAATTGAAGAAAAAGGGGGCAAAGAAATATGAACCTCAATATGAACTACCAAAACAAACATCCTGGCACCAAATCTTCAATTGATAAGTGTAACACCAGGAAACAAATACCATATAATAGTGAAAGCTCTAGCAATTGCAAAACTAATTATATTACCCTGGCTCCATTAAAACTTTTGATTAGATTCTATAGGCAATCCATTGAACATTACCTAAACTGCAGCTTCATATACAACCCTAATAATGCATTCTGTCACTTGTACAATGAGCTCCAAAACTAATACCCAATGCATGAATGTCCATCAATACAAGGGCCACCAGATTAGCTCAACAGCTTACTGCTATAAAGCTCGTTGGTATAAGCTTGCCACATAACATCAGTCATCGTCTCACACTTCTCATCTATATTCAACATCGAGTATATAAGCTTTGGCATTCCTAGCCAAAAGAAGTTGGGTGACCAAAGTGAAACTAATTATCCCAACTTCAGCATTAATCAAATCTGAAGGTACTAGTAACAATAATACCACCAAATCATCCAATAAATTTATGGAAACACCATAATCAATTGCATCATTTATATGTAAATATCACATAGCCCTACCCATTTACAAATAGATCATAATATATAACTTTTTTTCACTTCAAATCCCATAGCCAAATCAGTCAAGTTACTGACATAAGGTGCCCAAATAAAGTCCAACTTCATCCCAATTTCATCAATAAATACGTTAATATCACATATAAATCACAAAAATACAACACTATTACAATAAAAACTCACATAAAAAACCAATTTAAATGGGAAAAGAAGAAGAAAAACGTTAATAGTTAAGGACTAACCTCTCTTTTGTAGTTTTCGGACCCAAATGATCCGTAAGTGAACAAATCGAGTTCGATTTATGGTTTACACAAATATCGGTTCTGGAATAAGAGGATTTACATGGGTTAGTAGTGTGTATTTGCAAAGGGTTTTGGTATTTGAAGTTCCCAAATTTTTTGACAGAGAAAAGTTTAATTTTGGAAGAGAGAGAGATGAAGGGGAGGGTTAATATATAGGGAAATATTTCACTTGTTATTTGGATCTCTCCGCTCATTATACACGTTAGGGACCAACTACTTATTAAATTAGAGGCGAGATTTATTGTCTTCCCTAATTTTAGACGAATTAGAGACCAGCAAATAATTTTGTCTCTATAGATATACATATAGGGACTAGATATTTCACTCGTCTCTAAATATTGGTCTTTAGAAAGCCTCTTTCTTGTAGTGCCAAGCCTTAGCATAAATAAAAAAACAACAAAATACATGGAGGGTTTTTACGGTTTAGGGCTTAGGTTTTTTTTTGTTTTTTAGGTTTAGTGTATACGGATTTTAAGGACTTAGGGTTTTGGTCATAGGGTTTTGGAGGGTTTCACATGGTTTTTAGTGTTTATTTTAGTGTTTATAGGATTTAGGGTTTCTTAGAATTTTAGGTTTAGGATTTAGGGTTTTAGGTTAGGGTTTAAGGTTTAGGGTTTTTTGAGGTTTAGGATTTTAGGTTAAGGATTTTATCTAGGTTTTAGTGTTCAACATATACGATTTGGGTCTTTATAGGTTTTAGAGCTTAGAGTTTTATTGGTTTAGGGGTTTTGGGTTTTTTAGGGTTAATTGTTTCTTAAGGTGTTTCGGGGTTTAGGGTTTTTTTTTTTGTTTTTTAGATTTAGGGTTAATGAATTTTTAGGATTACGGGTCTAGAACTTAGGGTTTTGTAGGGGTTTTAAATGATTTTTAGGGTTTATTTTAGGGTTTATAGGATTTAGAGTTTCTTAAGGTGTATGGTTTAGGGTTTTAGGTTTAAGATTTTAGGTTATAGGTTAGGGTTTAGGGTTTTTTAGGTTTAGGGTTTTAGGTTAAGGGTTTTACCTAGGTTTGTATGGTTTAGGGATTTGGGTTTTATGGGTTATGTTTTGTTAGGGTTTTATTGGTTAACGGTTTAGGGCATAAGGCTTTTTTGTGTTTTTTAGGGTTTAGCATATTCAATTTAGTGCTTAATAAGGTTTAGAGCTTAGAGTTTTTTTTAATGTTTATGGGTTTTTTTGGGTTTTAAGGTTCAAGTGTTTCTTAGAGTTTAGGGTGTAGGGCTTGGTTTTTCTTTGTCTTTTTTAGGTTTAGGGTGTACGGATATTTAAGATTGAAGGTTTAGAGCCTAGGGTTTAGGGCTTCTTAGGGTTTTAAGTATAGGATTTCAGGTTTTACGTTAGGGTTTACGGTTTAGGGCTTAGGCTTTTTTTAGGTTTAGGGATTTAGGTTAAGAGTGTTATCTAGGTTGTTTGGGTTTTTAAAGTTATGGTTTTTTAGGGTTTATGGCTTAGAGTTTTTTTTCTGTTTTATAGGATTTAGAATATACGATATAGGGCTTTATAGAGTTTAGAGCTAAGAATTTTTTAGGTTTAGGGGAATTGGGGATTTTAAAGGTGTTTAAGGGTGAAGTGTTTCTTTTGGTTTCTAGGGTTTAGGGTTTAGGGCTTAGGTTTTTTTTTTGGGTTTAGGGTTACAGATTTTTAGGATTTAGTGTTTAGAGTGTAGGGTTTGGTAGGGGTATTAAATGGATTTTAGGATTTATTTTAGGGTTTATATGATTTAGGGTTTCTTGGCTTTTAGGTTTAGGATTTAGGGTTTTAGGTCAGGGTTTACAGTGAAGGGTTTTATATAGGGTTTTAGGGTTTAGTGCTTTGGGTTTTTTAGGTTAAGATTTTTTAGCATTTTTATATGTTTTGAGTTAAGGGTTTAATGTTTTTTTAATGTTATTTCAGGTTAAGCAGATACGATTTAGGTCTTTATAGGGTTAAGAGTTTATAGTTTTTTTAGGTATAGGGGTTTTTAGGGTTTTTAAGGGTTAAGTTTTTATTAGGGTTTAGGGTTTTTTTTTGTGTTTTGATTTTTAGGATTTAGGGTTT
>NW_006239129.1:517593-523319 GCF_000226075.1 Solanum tuberosum
CGAAAAATTACCAAAATGACCTTTCGGGTCATTACAAGGGCTTTTTAGGTTTAGTGTTTTAGGTTAAGGGATTTAGCTAGGTTTTTAGGATTTAGGGCATTGAGTTTTTTAGGTTTAGGTTTTTTTAAGATTTTATAGGTTTAGGGTTTAGGGTTTAGGGCTTAGTTTTTTTTGTGTTTTTAGTGTTTAGCATATATGATTTAGGGCTTAATAGGGTTAAGAGCTTAGAGTTTTTTATGTTTAGGAATTTTTGGGGTTTTAAGGATTAAGTGTTTCTTAGGGTTTAGATTCTTTTTTGTGTTTTTTAGGTTAAGGGTTTAAGGATTTTTAGGATTTTTAGGATTTAGAGTTCGGATCTTAGGGTTTTGTAGGGGTTTTAAATGGTTTTTAGGGTTATTTTAAGGTTTATAGGATTTAAGGTTTCTCAGGGTTTTAGTTCAGGATTAAGGGTTTTAGGTTAGGATTTAGGGCTTAAGGTTTTTTTAGGTTATGGGCTTTTACTTGGTTTTTAGGGTTTAGGGCTTTAGGTTTTTATGTTAGGTTTTTTTTGTGTTTTATAAGGTTTATCATATACGATTTAGGGATTTATAGGGTTTAGAGTTTTAGAGTTTTTTAAGTTTAGGTGCTTTTGGGGTTTTAGGGGTTTTAAGGGTTAAGTGTTTCTTAGGGTTTGGGGCTTATGTTTTTTTTTTTTTGTGTTTTTTAGGTTAAAGATTTATAGATTTTAAGGATTTAGGGTTTAGAGCTTAGGGTATTGTAGGGGTTTTTAATGGTTTTTAGGGTTTCTTAAGGTTTAGGGTGTAGGGTTTCTTAGGTTTTTAAATTTAGGATTTAGGGGTTTTAGGTTAGGGTTTAGGGTTTAGGGCTAAGGGATATTTTAGGTTTAGGGTTTTAGGTTAAGGGCATTAGCTAGGTTTTTAGGATTATGGGCTTTGAGTTATTTAGGATTTTATAGATTTAGGGTTCAGGGTTTATGTTTTTCTTTGTGTTTTTATGGTTTAGCATATATGATTTAGGGCTTAATAAGGTTAACAACTTAGAGTTTTTTTCGGTTTAGGGTATTTTTGGTTTTTTAGGTTTTTAAGGGTTAAGTTTTTTTTAGGGTTTAGGGTTTTGTTTTTGTGTTTTTGAGGTTTAGCGTTTAGGGAATTTAGGATTTAGGGTTTAAAGTTTAGGTTTTTGTTGGGGTTTTAAATGTTTTTTAGTGTTTATTTTAGGGTTTATAGGATTTAGGGTTTCTTAAGATTTAGGGTTTCTTAGGGTTTTAGGTTTAGGATTTATGGTTTACGGCTTGCAGTTTTTTTTGGTTTAGGGTTTTAGGTTATAGGTTTTTTCTTTATTTTTAAGGTTTAAGTTTTTAAGTTTTTTATGGTTTACCATATACGATTTTGGGCTTTATAGGATTTAAAGCTTAGAATTTATTAGGTTTAGGGGTTTTTTGGATTTTTAGTGTTTTTAAGGGTTAAGTATTTCTTAGTGTTTAGGGTTTAGCGCTTAGGGTTTTTCGTGTTTTTTAGATTTAGGGTTTACAGAATTTTAGGATTTATGGTTAAGAGATTAGTGTTTGTAGGGATTTTAAATGGGTTTTAGTGTTTATTTTAGGGTTCATAGGAGTTAGGGTTTCTTAAGGTTTAGGGTTTAGGGTTTCTTTGGGTTTTAGGTTTAGGATTTAGGGTTTTAGGTTATAGGGTTTAGGGCTTAGGATGTTTTTAGATTTAGTGTTTTAGGTTAAGGGTTTTACCTAGGTTTTTATGGTTTAGGGCTTTTGGTTTTTTACGGTTTTATAGGTTTATGCTTTAGGGGTTAGGGTTCTTTTGCGTTATTTAGTGCTTAACATAAGGTTTAGGGTTTAAGGTTTGTTAGGGATTTTTAGGGTTTATAAGATTTAGGGTTTCTTATAGTTTTAGGTTTAGGATTTAGGATTTTTTGTGTTTTTAGGGTTTAGTATATACGATTTAGGGCTTTATAGGGTTAGAGCTTAGAATTTTTTTGGTTTAGGGGTTTTAGGGTTTTTTAGAGTTTTTAAGGGTGAAATGTTTCGTAGTGTTTATTACTAATTAGGGCTTAGGATTCTTTTTTGGTGTTTTGTAGGTGTAGGATTTACGAATCTTTAAGATTTAAGGTTTATAGCTTAGGATTTTGTAGGGGTTTTGAATGGTTTTTAGGGTTTATTTTAGGGTTTCTTAAGGTTTAGGGTTTAAGGTTTCTTAGGGATTTTTAGGGTTTAGGGTTTAGGGCATAGGATTATTTTTTTTGAGTTTTTTAGGTTTAGGGTTTACGAATTTCTAAGATTTAAGGTTAACAACTTAGGGGTTTGTAGGTGTTTTGAATGCTTTTGTAGGGGTTTTGAATGGTTTTTAGGGTGTGCTTTAAGGTTTATAGCATTTAGGGTTTCTTAAGGTCTAGGGTTTAGGGTTTTAGGTTTAGGGTTTAGGGTTTTAGCTTAGGGTTTAGGGTTTAGGTATTAGGTTTTTTTAGGTTATGGATCTTATCTAGGTTGTTAGGGTTTAGGGCTTTGGGTTTTTTAGTTTAAGGTATTTTAGGATTTTATAGGTTTAGAGTTTAGGGTTTAAGGGTTTGTTGTGTTTTTATAGGTTTAGAATATACAATTTAGGGCTTTATAGCATTTAGATCTTAGAGATGTTAGGTTTGGGCGTTTTAGGGTTTTTAGGGTTGAGGGTTAAGTGTTTCTTAGGGTGTTTTAGAGTTTAAGGTTGATGGCATATATTTTTTTGTGTTTTGTAGGTTTAGGGTTATGGATTTTTAGGATTTAGGGTTTAGAGCTAAGGGTTTTGTAGGGGTTTTAGGGTTTATTTTAGGGTTTATAGAATTTAGGGTTTCTTAAGGTTTAAAGTTTAGGGTTTCTTTAGGTTTAAGGTTTTAGAATTTAGGGGGTTTTTAGGTTTCGGGCTTTGGGTTTTTTAGGTTATGATTTTTTAGGATTTTATAGATTTAGGGTTTAGGGCTTAGGGTTTTTTGTGTATGTTTTTTAGTGTTTAGCATATACGATTTAGGGCTTTATACGGTTTAGAGCTTAGATATTTTTAGGTTTAGGGTTTTTGGGTTTTTAGGGGTTTAAGGGTTAAGTGTTTCTTAAGGTTTTTTAAGATTTAGGGTTACAACCTAGGGTTTTTGTGTGTTTTATGGTTTAGGGTTTTGTAGGGGTTTTAAATGGTTTTAGGGTATATTTTTGGGTTTGTAGGATTTATGGTTTCTTATGGTTTTAGGTTTAGGGCTTAGGGTTTTTTTCAATTTAGAGTTTTAGTTTAATGATTTTATGTAGGCTTTTAGGGTTTAGGGATTTGGGTTAAGTTTTTTTTAGGGTTTTATAGGTTTAGTATTTACGGCTTAGGGCTTTTTTGTGTTTTTTAGGCTTTAGCATATACGATTTAGGCTTTATATGGTTTAGAGCTTAGAGTTTTTTAGATTTAGGAGTTTTTGGGTTTTTTTTATGGGTTTTAAGGATTAAGTGTTTCTTAGGGTTCAGGTTTTTTTTGGGTTTTTTAGGTTTAAGGTTTACATATTTTAAGGATTTACGGTATAGAGCTTAGGGTTTTGTTGGGGTTTAAATGGTTTTTAGGGTTTATTGCATTTAGGGTTTCTTAAGGTTTAGGGGTTTAGGCTTTGTTAGAAGTTTAGGGTTTCTTAGAGGTTTAGGTGTAGTATTTAGGGTTTAGAACTTAGGGTTTTGTAGGGGTTTTTAATGATTTTTAGGGTTTATTTTAGGGTTTATAGGATTTAGGGTTTCTTAAGGTTTATGGTTTAGGGTTTTAGGTTATAGGTTAGGGTTTAGGGTTTTAGGTTAAGGGTTTTACCTAGGTTTGTATGGTTCAGGGATTTGGGTTTTATGGGTTATGTTTTGTTAGGGTTTTATTGGTTAACGGTTTAGGGCATAAGGTTTTTTTGTGTTTTTTAGGGTTTAGCATATTCAATTTAGGGCTTAATAAGGTTTAGAGTTTAGAGTTTTTTTTAATGTTTATGGGTTTTTTGGGGTTTTAAGGTTTAAGTGTTTCTTAGAGTTTAGGGTGTTGGGTTTGGTTTTTTTTTTATGTTTTTTAGGTTTAGGGTGTACGGAGATTTAAGATTGAAGGTTTAGAGCCTAGGGTTTAGGGCCTTCTTAGGGTTTTAAGTATAGGATTTCAGGTTTTATGTTAGGGTTTACGGTTTAGGGCTTAGGCTTTTTTTAGGTTTAGGGATTTTGGTTAAGGGTGTTATCTAGGCTGTTTGGGTTTTTAAAGTTAAGGTTTTTTAGGGTTTATGGCTTAGAGTTTTTTTTGTGTTTTATAGGATTTAGAATATACGATATAGGGCTTTATAGAGTTTAGAGCTAAGAATTTTTTAGGTTTAGGGGAATTTTGGATTTTAAAGGTGTTTAAGGGTGAAGTGTTTCTTTTGGTTTTTAGGGTTTAGGGTTATAGATTTTTAGGATTTAGGGTTTAGAGTGTAGGGTTTGGTAGGGGTATTAAATGGATTTTTAGGATTTAGTTTAGGGTTTATATGATTTAGGGTTTCTTAGGCTTTTAGGTTTAGGATTTAGGGTTTTAGGTCAGGGTTTACAGTGAAGGGTTTTATATAGGGTTTTAGGGTTTAGTGCTTTGGGTTTTTTAGGTTAAGCTTTTTTAGCATTTTTATATGTTTTGAGTTAAGGGTTTAATGTTATTTTTAATGTTATTTCAGGTTAAGCAAATACGATTTAGGGCTTTATAGGGTTTAGAGTTTATAGTTTTTTTAGGTTTAGGGGTTTTTAGGGTTTTAAGGGTTAAGTCTTTCTTAGGGTTTTTTAGGGTTTAGGGTTTTGTGTTTTTTTTTTGTGTTTTGATTTTTAGGATTTAGGGTTTACAGCTTAGGGTTTTGTAGGGGTCTTTAATGGTTTTTAGGGTTTATTTTAGGGTTTATTGGATTTAGGGTTTCTTAAGGTTTAGGGTTTAGGGTTTCTTACGGTTTTAGGTTTAGGATTCAGGGTTTTGGGTTTGGGATTAAGGTTTAGGGCTTTTTAGGTATAGTGTTTTAGGTTAATGGATTTAGCTAGGTTTTTAGGATTTAGGGCTTTAAGTTGTTTAGGTTTAGGTTTTTTAAGGTTTTATAGGTTTAGGGCTTAGTTTTTTTTTGTGTTTTTAGTGTTTAGCATATATGATTTAGGGCTTAATAGGGCTAAGAGCTTAGAGTTTTTTATGTTTAGGAATTTTTGGGGGTTTTAGGGGTTTTAAGTATTAAGTGTTTCTTAGGGTTTAGGTTCTTTTTTGTGTTTTTTAGGTTAAGGGTTTAAGGAGTTTTAGGATTTAGAGTTCGGAGCTTAGGGTTTTGTAGGGGTTTTAAATGGTTTTTAGGGTTATTTTAAGGTTTATAGGATTTAAGGTTTCTAAGGTTTTTAGTTGAGGATTTAGGGTTTTAGGTTAGGATTTAGGGCTTAAGGTTTTTTTAGGTTATGGATTTTTACTTGGTTTTTAGGGTTTAGGGCTTTAGGTTTTTTATGTTAGGGTTAGGGTTTAGGGCTTAAGTTTAATCATATACGATTTAGGGATTTATAGGGTTTAGAGTTTAGAGTTTTTTAAGTTTAGGTGCTTTTGGGGTTTTTAGGGGTTTTAAGGGTTAAGTGTTTTTTCGGGTTTTTAAGGGTTAAGTGTTTCTTAGGGTTTGGGGCTTAGGTTTTTTTTTGTGTGTTTTTTAGGTTAAGGATTTATAGATTTTAAGGATTTAGGGTTTAGAGCTTAGGGTTTTGTAGGGTT
>NW_006239129.1:523594-525002 GCF_000226075.1 Solanum tuberosum
TTTGTGTTTTTATGGTTTAGCATATATGATTTAGGGCTTAATAAGGTTAACAACTTAGAGTTTTTTTCGGTTTAGGGATTTTTGGTTTTTTAGGTTTTTAAGGGTTAAGTTTTTTTTAGGGTTTAGGGTTTAGGGCTTAGGCTTTTTTTTGTGTTTTTGAGGTATAGCGTTTAGGGAATATAGGATTTAGGGTTTAAAGTTTAGGTTTTTGTAGGGATTTTAAATGGTTTTTAGGGTTTATTTTAGGGTTTATAGGATTTAGGGTTTAGGGCTTGGGTTTTTTTTAGGTTTAGGGCTTTAGGTTATAGCTTTTTTCTTTATTTTTAGGGTTTAAGGTTTTGAGTTTTTTATGGTTTAGCATATATGATTTTGGGCTTTATAGGATTTAGAGCTTAGAATTTATTAGGTTTAGGGGCTTTTTGGGCTTTTAGTGTCTTTAAGGGATAAGTATTTGTTAGCGTTTAGGGTTTAGCGCTTTGGGTGTTTCGTGTTTTTTAGGTTTAGGGTTTACAGAATTTTAGCATTTAGGGTTTAGAGCTTAGTGTTTGTAGGGGTTTTAAATGGGTTTTAGTGTTTATTTTAGGGTTCATAGGAGTTAGGGTTTCTTAAGGTTTAGGGTTTAGGGTTTCTTTGGGTTTTAGGTTTAGGATTTAGGGATTTAGGTTATATGGTTTAGGGTTTAGGGATTAGGGTGTTTTTAGATTAAGGGTTTTACCTAGGTTTTTATGGTTTAGGGCTTTGGTTTTTTTATGGTCTTATAGGTTTATGCTTTAGGGGTTAGGGTTCTTTTGTGTTATTTAGGGTTTAACATATACGATTTTGGGATTTATAGGGTTTAGAGCATATACATTTTTAGGTTTAGGGGTTTTGGGTGTTTAAGGGGTTTTAACTACCTTGCCACAAGGGTGTCCGGGTGTGAACGGCATCCCCCATCCTAAGTTGGGGTTATAGATTGGTTGGATCATGCATACACATATGATATCTACTATTAGTATAGAGTTACTTAAACCTGTTTTGACTTCACTTTGATCATGTATCCTCATATTGTTATTCATAATGCCTACGAAACTATTTCTTGTATTTCGATTGTGTCCTTGTTTATTGTTGTGTTGCACCCCGCATACTTAGTACATTCCAAGTACTAACGCATATTTTGCCTACATGATGTCACCATGTAGGGACCGGAGCTACTCTTGATCCTTCTCTTCGTTCACGTGGCTAGTACGGTGCTTATCCGAGTTGTTGGTGAGTCCTCAAAGATTCGAGGGCTGTGTTATGTTTCCTACTCCTATGTTTTGAGACTTTAGCTTGCAATTGTATTTTGACTATGAGGGGAGCCGGTAATATGTCATGGCCCCCGTCCTATCTATGTATGTAGAGGTGTGCGTTAGACAAGTATTTTGTAAAT